>NC_137812.1:8683839-8814036 GCF_963921795.1 Nannobrachium achirus
AGAGAGAGAGAGAGAGAGAGACAGAATTTGCGATATGGTTACTCCAACCAATCATTTACTGCAGGGATTCTCAACCTGTGGGTCGGCACATGATTTTGGGGGGGTTCCCCAGATGACAGTATAAGTGACAATTTAATTACTTTTAAGACATAAAGGGATATTTCACAAAAAAAAAAGAAGAAAAAAAAAACTATTGGTAATTTTATTGTCCAATCAGGCTTTTATGAACACCCTGAACAGATTTTTCTGTATTTCGATATTTGATGTACATGTTGATTTTTTTATTATTTTGAAACCATGATATATTCATCAAAAACACCCGTTATTTTTTCACAATATCAAAGTGCCAAAATGTTACTTTCAGCTGCTGGATTAAACCGTAGTCAGTTCAGAATGAAAACCAGGCTTTCATGACTTTCCGTGACTTTTCCACTAGGAGGAAAAAGCCTATAAACACAAGCTTACGCAGGACATCTACTAGCTGACCGCCTGAAGCTTGTAAGCGCAATATCTCCCCTAGCCACGTGGAGGGTTGCCTCTTGGATGAGTGGTAGAAATTTGACCTCTCATGCAGGAGGTATTCATTTAACCCGCAAGGGCCCATTTGGCCCTATTAGTACGCTCCCTGAGTTAAAGGACGGTTCACGTCTGGGACAACCACATCTTATTTTATTGTTTTTTGGGACACGATCAACACAATACTGAGTAATTTTTTTTAGTTCAATCTGTGTTTTTAGATATTTTAGTATTTCAGCATGCTACAACTGGTCATACGAGGCTTTGTAGCATAATATTGCATCATCTAATGCATCATATGATGCAAAAATGCATCATATGATGCTTTGTAGCATGCTGAAATACTAAAATATCTAAAAACACAGATTGAACACAAAAAATAATAACAATAAAATAAGATCTGGTTGTCCCAGAGGTGAACCGGTCCTTTAACCACCAATCATTCGTAGTGTGAGGAAAATAGTCGATCTACAAGCTCACAACACAGAGCAAAAACACTAGTACTGTATGTGTAGCCCTGAGAGGCTCAACCAAGCACTGTAGGGTTTACGTAGTTCAATCAGTACCGGGGGGGATTTAGTGTGCTGCACGTATTTTTAGTTGAAACCCTGCCTCCAGGCTGGACCGCAGAGATCACGACAAAAAAGAGCAGCCCTCTCCATCATAATGACAGGACGATATCTCTTAAGCAGCTACATGCTCGCACTCATCGGGTGAATAAAGCCCCGACGCAGGCGGTCCTTAAGTGAGCTCGTGTTCACTCATTCACTCAGCGGCGCTCCCTCCCCCACTATAACGCTAGTGCTTTTTTGGCCTCGGGGCCGACACCGACGTCTTTCTGTGTGTTAACGTTTTGATTACCCGCTCGGCGGAAATAAACACAGGCCGGCCGCGGGGGCCGAGTTCTTATAATATACATGTTGGTGATTTCCATCGCCGTAGAGCCAGGAGCCATTTTGTAAATAGAAAGAGCACGCCCAACGACCCCCCTCCCCTTCTCTCTAAAGCCCCTTTTCCACTGGCCAAACACCACACCACTCCACACCACACCGCCCACTTGAGCCAGGTTTTCCACTACAAGGACCTGGGTAGAGTGGTGTGAAAGTGGTACTAAACATGGTGCTAAAAAGTACAGAGTAGGTCTGAGCTAGGCCAAACAGGGCCAAAAACTTCATAATGACTGATCACTCACCCACTTTTCATTTAGACCACCAGGATATAGTTGTAATACATGATAATAGATTATATTGTGTTATAACCACTATTATAATCTATTATAGTGTATTATAATTATCATAGTAATACATTAATACTTTATAGTGTATTATACTCACAGTTATAATCCATTATAGTGTATTATAATTTAGGATAGTTGTAATACAAATTTATATTGTATTATAATCACAGTTAAAAGGGTCAATTTGTTTCTTACCGATAGGGGTACATTTGTGTAATGGAAAATGTAGATATTGTTATGTGGTGCGGTGTGGTGTGGTGTAGTGTGGTGTGGTGCGGTGCAAAAGCTGCAGTCGAAAAGGGGCTTAAGACGTTCTCTTTCCCCGGTGTTGTGACAGGGAGCCCCGGGTTACGTAAAGAAAGGGCGGTATCGTGTTTTCCTAGAATGTTTTCAAGTTCGAACACGACTGAAGAACGCCCCCGCGGTATCATTCCGTCACCGTCAAAACAGCGAGGAGGAGGACGCTGCAGGTGTTTGTCGCTACCTGCCCTCCCTGATTATCCTTTCATTACGGCTGTCAACGCACAGGAACGGAACGCCGGGGCCGGATATTAAATTTGCTCTTGCGAAATGGGTGACTCGGGGGAGACATTCCTTTTTTTTACCCTGGGAAAGTGTTGCACAACAGACAAGAGTCTTCATTGGCCTCTTCTCTTGGCTTGAACTGTATTGTCGTTTGTCGGGTGGAAACCTTGTATGTCCAAAACCGTTTGTTTTGTATTTATCATTTTAAAAATGAACTAAACTAGTGAAAACAGCCGGTCTACAAGCACACGACGCCTCGCACCGCGAGGCGTTGTGTGCTTGTAGATCAGCCGTTTTCACTACTTTTGTGCGACGGCCTTGTCTGATGAAGCAGGGCTTTACTTTGTGGAAAAGAACATACACATTTGAAACTTGGAGATACAAGGTTTCTGCCCGACAGTGACGGTATGCAATTTGCCGCACTGAACACAATTACCGCTGTTAAATGTCACCTTATGTTCATTCCACTGCTCCGCATAGCTGAAGAGCAGCAACTGTAAAAAATCCTTTTTGTCTCCTGTCCCACCAAAAATTATTGATGGTGCAGATGGTGAATATCAGAACTATTATGCAGATCAAATCAGGTTAATCGAACTACAGTAAATCAGTGGTTTAATCAGATTTGAACTGGGGACCCCCCCCCACCCTGACAAACATTAGGAGTTGAGGCATTACATTAAGTTTGACTCGGTTCCACACATAAACATTGTGAAAATAGCAGATCTATAAGCTCAGAAAGAGCTTCGGAGGGGGAAAAGAGCAGACTAAGTACAGTGAAAGGTCACGTTTATTAAGTATTGACGGATCAAGTGGTTAAATATCTGAAAATCCACGTTAACATGAATCCAAAATACACTGATGATTGTGCTGTCAAACAATGAAACTATATGGAATCTATGATAAGGTTTTGGGGGTCCCTGCTTCATCTCTCACTCAACTAAGGCGTCCTTGGCCTGAAAACGTTGAAGACTCCTGGTATAGGGAACAGGGGTGGTTCTAGGGGGGGTCTCAGCCCCTAAGCTACTGGATAACAGTGAATCCATTGCAACATGAATTACTACAACATACATTAATGCATACGATATAACCCCTGGGCCCCTGCTTCCCTGTTAAGGAGATTCAGAAAATGAAATTGTCTCAAATCAAAACTGCACCAATGGGAAATGTACATGGACGTTATGAAATTACAAATTATTCATTCACAAAGGAGAGAAAATGAAAGAGGCTTTTCGTTATGAGCATCAGAACGAAACATGACCACACCTGAAACGTAGATGGTATCATGTTATGTAATCCCGGCAGATTGTTCTGCCGGGGGGGGGGGGGGGGGGGGGGGGGGGGCTGACTGCTGACATGCAATGTACAGGTGCTTGCAGCATCTGGGAGTGAGTGGAGAGACGACCTCCAAGTTCCAAACGCAGCAGATGTGCTAGTGATATCTTACCAACATGCTCTACCATACGGACTGGCTTAAAGTTGTATTCATTTAAAGTTAGGGATTGCAGCTTAAAGTTAACATACTATCCTAACAACATCCCCAGCATAGACAAAATGCTGCGGCACGAATGGTCTTCGACCAGCCAAAATTCTCACGTCTCCCCCTTCTCCGCTCCCTCCACAGGCTCCCGGTTGCGGCCCGCACTGAATACAAAACACTGATGCTGGCCTTCAAAGCAGCCAAAGGTATGGCTCCTCCATACCTCCAAAGCCTGATCAACCCCTACAACCCCACCCGTTCACTCAGATCAGCCAACACAGGGACGCTGACAGAACCCTCACTAAAAACCTCAGGACAAAAATCCACTCGTCAAAGACAATTCACCCATTAAGATCATCTGCTAAATGCCTACATTGTAATTTGTAAACCTAATATGTCTAAAACGGTAAAAAAAAAAGAATCTACAAGCTCAAAGCGTCGCTTTGTGCCATTTTTCGAGGCGTGTTTCGAGCTTACAGATCCGATACCTTTGTTTGACCAGTATGGTCAGTATCAAGTAGGGCAAAAAACACAAAAAATTTAAACACAGAGATACGATAGGAGGTTTCTGACCGAGAAACCTTGTCTTCTTCTAACTCTGGAGCCATTCCTCATTCCGTGGCAACGACTGAAGGTTCAAATTGAAGTGGGCGGAATATTTTGAGGGAACACATCAGCGTTGACAGCTTAGAGTCGCGCTATGAGGCGATTCACATCAATCTCTGGCCCCTTACGAGCCCTCCTCCGCCCCGTACGCGCATGCTAATGCTTTAGCACCGCGTGCATGTTTAATTGGATGGCGTGCGCTGGCTGTCCATCAACGTTCAATGTCGACGGCGTGACAAGGTGCCGGCAGAGGAGACTGTATGTCGACTGCTGGGAAATCGGGAGTTCGCCGGTTCGACCTTCGGGGGCTGCCCTGGTGTGTGCGTCGAAGTGTCCCTGAGTAAAGAAAGCACTTAACACTAGGGATGGAGCTCGAAACAAGAGCCCGCTACATACTCGATAACAAATGTATTGAGTACCCGGGCCGGTATCAATAAGCTTTGGGCTTATCAAGATTGTTATCGAGCATATCGGCCCATGACGTCATGTTTAAGCAATCAAGACAAGAGGCGATCAAGAAATGAGTACAGTACTATTCATAATATAAAGCCATTTAACACTTATTGCACACTAATGAATGATTTTTGTCATTTGTCATCTTCATAGATGGTGGTCAGCCACAAACTCACAGTCACAACAACTGGCCAATAAAAAAAAGATACCAGTTATGTTTAGAATCTGTCTCACGTCTTTCCACAAAATATTAGAAAATGCTCAATATTGGGCTTGATAAAAGTCTGGCTCAATAAGCAGGATTGATAAGGTGCTCATTATCAATAAAAATTAACGAGCTCCATCCCTACTTAACTAACAGCTCCACTAGGCCTAGGCAAAATATATATCACGATTATTTCAAACTTTTGCCTCCTTTACGATGAATACAATGACAAAATATAAGTGTGACAATAGCTGATCTTCAAATCCCCCAAGGCGTCACCATGCAGCACGTTGTTCAATCAGCCACCATTGTACAACAAAGTGTAATACAGGACTGAAGGGGTAAATAAGACTCATTGATTTAGTCAATTATTAAAAGGTCGATTAAAGAAACGTATCCAAAAAACCCTGCTTTAATTCATTAAATGAATTATTCGACTAACCTACACAAGCAATATTAAGTTAGATTAGGCCTGTCACAATTATTACATAATTGTCTAATCGCAATTATTTGTCATAATCGCAATTATTTTGTCATAACCGTCATAATTGTTTCCATGTTGAAGAATGTTCATATATTTTCAAAAATAGTGGAAATAGCAGATCTACAAGCTCACAACGCGTCGCATCGCGTTGTGAGCTTGTAGATTTTTAAGTATAAAGTTGTCAAATATGCGGTAATGTCTTTGTATATAAAGGTTATGTGTCATATCTACCATGTGCAACTTCAAAGCCTACAAGCCAAACAGAATTGTAATTGTCAATGACAAAAACACAATTAACCTGCTTGGTGCCGAACACAAGTTTCCCGAGTTGGCTCTCCCTACCTTCCTACTTCTGGTTTCGTCATGATCACGATCGCGATCGCAAAATGCATGTTTGACTCCCAGAACAGCTCTATCTTTCAAACATGGCAGCCATGTTTGTTCACATTTGAAAAAAACACTATATTTGAGTGACAATTAATCGTCATAATCGTGACAGCCCTATATGGAAGCAATTTCCCCTCCCCATCCCCGAGGGACCATAAATAAAACCCTCCCCTCCCCATACCATAGAGAGTAGATAACGTGCCACGCTGCCGTACCTTTTCTCGTGCAGGTGCATACAGCGCACCGTTGAGGTATGCCCGTACAGGGTGTGGATACATTCTCCCGTCTCGGCGTTCCAGACCTTGAGCGTGCGGTCCGTGGAGCCGCTGATGATGATGTTGTCCCGCATCTGGGACGACCACACGCCCCCCGTGTGGCCCACCAACGTCCGCAGACACTGAAAGAGAAGAAAAGACATACAAGTTTTAAATAGTCGGCACCAAACGCCTCCCCAAACGGACCTTTTTCGAATGCTTTCAGTGGTTCACGTTTTATTTAGTCAAAAAGAGCAGATCTACAGTGGTCTCTGAGATTGTCCCGCTTGCCAAACTGTTTTCCAATAGAATCCTATAGGTACCTAAATTAGGAACGCCCCCAGATTCCTTAGCCGCACCCACATAATTTTTTTTTTTCCCCCTTTTTTTTTTTTCAAGATTTGTTTTTGGGCTTTTATGCCTTTATTGGAAAGGACAGTAGACTGACAGGAAATGGGGGGAGAAACGGGGAGCGACACACGGCAAAGGTCGTCCGGATCGGGAATCGAACCGGCGCCGCCGCTGCCGCCAGGCATCCATGCCTATGTGGCAATGCCTATGCCTGGTCGCGCGACACAACGCACTTATGAGTCGAGAGAAACGAGAAATAACAATTTGCAAGACAGATTTTTCTTCCTGTGTGACCTCCCGTTCACCTCGGCAAAAAGGAAATAATAAAAAGAAAGAGAAAAAAAAATGAAATAAGTCCACAGGAATTGCTGTAACCTTTCGAGGAGGACAAAATTCATACTCGGTCGATCCATATGTTCCCTGGCACTGGAGTGAGAGAAAATATCTGTCTGACCTTTCCCCGGCTTATGTAATTGCTTTTAGCTTTTAGTCGACAGGGGAGGAGAGAAACGGGGCCTGTTCATTCCCATCGCAGAGCTGGTGGAGCCAGGGGCGTCACAAGAGTGGGGGGGAAAGTGGGACTGAGCTACTAGGGCCCAAGGAGGTGGAAGGGCCTTCATTATCTTATACTTTAGCTATTGAAAAATAGCAGATAATACATTGTAGATCTGCTATTTTTTGAAAAGTCGTGAAAATGTGCGAAAATCTTTGAATGTATGTATTTTTTAAGGTCCTTCACATGAAAAAAGTTTGAGAACCACTGACATAGAAACATAGGTTTTTCAAGAAACTTTAGAAGGACTTGAAATATTCAAAGAATTTTCACGATTTTTCAAAATAGCAGATCTACAAGCTCAAGGTTCAAGGTTCAAGGTTGTACTTTATTGTTACGTCTTTTGTACAGGTACATAAGGGTAAAAGTAATTTTTGTTCGGCATCCTTACAGACAATGCAGTGATGTATATACAATAAAGCAGAACAACAGAAAACACCACATCTAAAGATAAAATAATAAGTAATAATGACTTAGGAAAGAAAGAGAGTGCAAAAGCAAAAGAGCAAAGATAATGAGAAAAGCATCTCAGCTGTATATGTGCATAAAGTTTGGTGTATTTTATACACCAATGGCATTTATTCCCCGTAGTAGCTACTGTACTGTAACTTTTTGTAAGCTTGTATATCTGCTATTTTTCAATAGTTAAAGCACATTATACCGCGTAATACTGCATTCCCAGTCTAAATGGGTTAAACCCCCTCCACCCTATGAAGAACAGTCATGGGGGGCCCACAGTGAATCCTTGTACCCAGGGCCCAGAATTGGGTGCGACACCCCTGGAGAGGCTCATTCCTTCTCATTAGGGACGCCAGATTAGCTATTGATTACGACAGTTATGGAAATCCTTCTGATCAATGCAATTTGCGCCTCCGCGTGGCCCCACCACCGATTTAATTATCCTCAGCGTATTCAATTAACATTTTTTTTAGGCTGTACTCAAGCGATTGCGTGTGTGTGTGCAGCGTGTGTGTCGAATGGATCGCAATGGAAGTGTGTTGTCGAGAAGGTGTAAAACACAAACACACCCCCATCCCAGAGAAAGCGCAGTGAAGGGTAACACAGGACAGGATGGGGGGGTTTTATAGCGTGAGGGGGATAGAGGGGGATGTACCGGCCCCTCCCCCTTCCCTCTGTTCCACCGCCCCTCCCGTGATAAAGACAATCGCCTCATTAAGCGCGGGGTCCAGAGCGACGCGACCCCTCCGTCGACCTCTGCGTGGTGTTAAAAGGGCTCTTGGTTTATCTCTCCGTCTCTCTCTCTCTCTCTCTGGACTGTTCCCGCTTCATGACTTTATGACATGGCACAGTAGAAATCCTTGTTATGATGAATTACTGTAAAGACATTTATTATTTTGTAAAATGCCATCTATTTGTGTTAACGTTCTTTTGGTTAGATGATTATAAAAAAGATTTAAATTGTGTTTTAGGGAAGGTATTTCACAGGAATGAATCTATCCATCCATCTATCTATCAATCCTCAGTGTTAAATGTAACTGCGAGTGTACACATTTGATCGCATTTGAAGAACGCTTCCGTTTTTCAATAAAGCAGGAGGCTGGTCCCATGCGAAAGGATTGTGCGAGGCACGGAGAGCAACAAAAAGTGTCTATCAACGCGGCTATATGCAAATGCGAAGCCGATTTCGCCGGGAGGCGGCCAATCAGAATTGCTGAACGTGACATGGGGTAGAAACCATTGCGTCAGCGACACGCAACACCACTTGACATGGAGAGAAACGAGAAAAAGCTGAAGATAATAACATAATGGGGGTGTGTTTCATTTAGATCAGTGGTTCTCAACCTTTTCACACCAAGTACCACCTCTGAGAATATCTGTCTCTCCAAGTACCATGACATAACTGATGTTAAAATACAGGCATGTAGGGCAATAACTTTTTCAAACCCCTAATTTACATCACGGTGTACTGTCAGCATTACGCAGACTGCCATGTTTTTAATCCGCTGTAGTGTTTATCCGTTTAACCTGAATTGGAAGACAAACTGCTAAATCAGCCTAGGGTTCCATCTCCCTTTAGGTTGACCGCACAGAGGTTGTCCCATGCTAGCATGACACATACCGTACCCACGGCCGCGATTACTATTACCTTGAGCTGCCTACTGTTAAAACCATCTGTCAAAAAGTGCCATTCTTCCCTTTAGTTATGACAAGCTGTTTAGAATTTAAACCCACCAGGAGCACTGATAATCTCTCTGAATTGGTGCAGAGAAAAACTCATTTTAAGCATGGTGAAAGGTGTTGGAGACTGTCTTGTGCTTCCAGGGGGATTAAACATTTAACGCGGCTTGCATTTTAGCGACGCGCTCACCACCGGCGGCGGCAAACGGCCGACACCGAACGCGATTCACTCCGCTCACGTTACGTACTCCACGCTGAGAACAGACGATCTACAAGCTCACGGCCAGCTTGCGGATTGGCCGTTTTCAGCGCACAGTCAAGTATAGGTCAGGCCTACTCAAGTAAGAGTATCAATACTGCCGTGTAAAAATACTCTGTTACAAGTAAAAGTCCGGAATTCAAAAATGTACAAGAGTAAGAGTACAAAAGCGTCAAAATGTACTTCAAGTATCAAAAGTTAAAAGTACCAAATGTTTGAAAACAGCAGATCTACAAGCTCATAACACGTCGCGATGTGACGCGTTGTGAGCTTGTAGATCTGCTATTAGTCTAGGTATAAAATAGGGCTAAAGTGGATTCATTTATGTTTTATATTATAATCATTTATACCTGCAAAGTAAATAGTAACTAAGTTTTCAAATAAATGTAGTGGAGTAAAAGTACAATATTTGCCTCCGAGATGAGGTGGAGTAAAAGTACTGAAAACTGGAAATACTCAAGTAAAGTACAAATACCTCAAAACTGTACTTAAGCAGAGTACTTAAAATGTTATGTATATATAACAGCAGGTAAAGCCATAGTAGTTCCACACACATCCGGAAAAGATCCAAGTCAACTGACTGATGAGAATTCAACTTGCAGGGCATCGTCTTAACACAATACACCAGGCACAATGCATCATAATCAACTGGCCTTGAATATTGCTCGGTTGCAGTCCTGACTTGCATTAATGTAATCATATTGTCTTCCGTGGGATGGATTGCTGCAGTGAGATGGAGCCTGCGACAATGGGAGTCTCAGACGCTGTTTGGGAAGATGAGAAATGAGTCGATGAAATGAGCGGCTTAGCCCATTTAGGCCTAGAATTATTGAATGCTTTAACTATTGAAAAATAGCAGATATACAAGCTCACAGCGCGGCACCGAAGTGCCGCGCTGCGAGCTTGTAGATCTGCTATTTTTGAAAAAAAGTTGTGAAAATGTGTGCAAATCTTTGGATATATGTATTTTCAGAGCGAACGTTTCAAACTCAAATTTTGCTTCTGGGTGGTCCCTGGAACTAAATATTTTGAGATGGGGTCCGTGGGCCAAATACACATCATTTTGGGGGTCCTTCACCTTCAGGTTTGAGAACCACTGACATAGTAGTCTCTCAAGAACAGACTAACTGAGCTCCAGTTAAGTGAAAAGGACCTTTTCTTTGACGATGGCTGGCCAGATTGCTGACATAGAAACATAGGTTTTTTTCAAAAACCTTAGAAGGATTCAAAAGACACTTATAGAATCGGGGTCAACATTCAAATGTTCAAGTTTTTTTCAAAAATTGCAGATCTACAAGCTCGCAGCCCGGCACTTGGTGCCTCGCTGTGAGCTTGTAGATCTGCTATTTTTTAATAGTTAAAGCATAAAATAATAATACACCATAATGTGTACCCGTTCTGAACAGCTTAGGGAGTCTATTTATCTGCCGGTGTCTGCCTGTAATTCAAACGCTGTAAGCCGGTTTCAAATGAGCTTTCTTGTCATGAAGCCATCGGGAGTTTTTGTTTTTGTAAACACAAGGATTTGGATACAGGGTTGGATGATTATGGACAGAATGAAACATCACAATATTTCTTGACCAAACACTCCTTGGCTGCCAAACCACAACCTCCACCCCTCGTTTTTCACATGGCCCTCTTCTAGCGCCACCATGAGGCAGATTCTTGCAAAACACATTTTTGGACACTGCTCCTACAGATTTTGCCCTAAAATCACGCACATTGGATGGCAAATCACAACCTCCGCCCCTGATTTCTCACATGACCGTCTTCTAGCGCCACCATCAGACCGATTTTTTGAACACTGAGTTTTTTTCACAAATAGTTACAACAGATAGAACAGCTGGTTCTGGTAAATGTAATTTTTAGATATCCAAAATCCTAGATGATATCTTATCTCATAGCATCACAAGATTGATATTGACGTTGTCGGGTGGAAACCTCGTATCTCCAAGTTTCAAATGTGTATGTTCTTTCGCAAAGTAAAGCCCTGCTTCATCATACAAGGCCGCCGCACAAAAGTAGTGAAAACAGCAGATCTACAAGCACACAACGCCTCGCGGGGACTGCCCATAAGTCCAATGGTTCATTAGTCCGAAGATTCATTAGTCCGAATTTAGTTAGGGTTACTGAGGTTAGGGTTAGGGTTAGAGTTAGGCATAGTATTCTTAACACATTCGGACTAATGAACCTTCGGACCAATGCCATGGCACCCGCCTCGCACCGCGAGTCATTGTGTGCTTGTAGATCTGCTGTTTTCACTAGTTTAAATCATTTTTAAAATGATAAATGCAAAACGAACGGTTTTGGACGTACAAAGTTTTCACCGAGAACGACGATATATCCATCAATATTGGAGTCCTAATTCTCTACAGCGGCACATACTGTCATTACATGTTGATGGTCTCATTTACAACGACACGCTACATTACCCACTGCGCTCTCTAACTCTCTACTGCCAAACGGTTGAATCCATTCCCTTTTGTGTCGGAAAAAAACCTGTTCTCGCTAATGTTCTCAGGCTAAAAACAAGCACCTCTTTAGGCCCAGAAACCGGAGCCGGCGATGTTCGACGCTGATGCTTTTGTCCTTTGGTAAATAACTAACCCAACTAGCTATTATGTTCTAGAGCCGCGCGGCATAATTGGCCCATTACGGGATAGCTACTTTACTTGGGAGGCAGAGCATTACTTTTTTGCCTTTCCGGGGGCTGTGATCACCTCCATCACCATTAGCCATGCATGGAAGGTACCGCTCATTTTAACCCATTCAGAACGGGTGCACATTTTGTGTATCATTATTTTATGCTTTAACTATTGAAAAATAGCAGATATACAAGCTCACAGCGCGGCACCGAGTGCCGCGCTGCGAGCTTGTAGATCTGCTATTTTTGAAAAATCGTGAAAATTAGAATTTTGACCCGATTCTGTTGAATCCTTCTTAGGTTTTTTTGAAAAACCGATGTTTCTATGTCAGCAATCTGGCCAGCCATCGTCAAAGAAAAGGTCCTTTTCACTTAACTGGAGCCCAGTTAGTCTGTTTTTGAGAGACTACTATGTCAGTGGCTCTCAAACCTTTTCATGTGAAGGACCCCCAAAATGATATTTATTTGGCCACGGACCCCCCATCTCAAAATATTTAGTTCAGGGACCACCCAGAAGCAAAATTTGAGTTACAAACGTTCGCTTTGAAAATACATATATTCAAAGATTTGCACACATTTCCACGACTTTTTCAAAAATAGCAGATCTACAAGCTCGTAGCGCGGCACTCGGTGCCGCGCTGTGAGCTTGTATATCTGCTATTTTTCACTGGTTAAAGCGTTCAATAATTCTAGGCCTAAATGGGTTAACGTCTCACTACTTTCGTCTCTCGATATATTTCTGTTCTCTGCGGTGGAAAGAGCTGGCAATGAACCAAGGCCTTTTCCGAAGCGTCTAAAGAGAAAAGGAGAGGCGAGGAGGGGCGTGCGCGCGAGAATTCTCTTCTCAAGGTCGAATGACGGAGAGAGAGGAGAAAGGAAGAGTTATGATGAAGGCAAGACATTCCAAGCCCCTTGTGCGGGCAGTGGCGTCACAAGGGGGGGGGGAAAGTGGGACTGAGTTACTAGGGCCCAAGGTGGAGGGGCCCTAATTATTTTATACTTTAGCTATTGAAAAATAGCAGATATACAAGCTCACAGCGCGGCACCGAGTGCCGCACTGCGAGCTTGTAGATCTGCTATTTTTGAAAAGTCGTGAAAACGTGTGCAAATCTTTGAAAATATGTATTTTTTTAAGCGAACATTTGTAACTCAAATCTTTGTTTCTGGGTGGTCCCTGGAACTAAATATTTTGAGATGGGGTTTCCCGTGGCCAAATACATATCATTTTGAGGGTCCTTGACATGAAAAGGTTTGAGCACCACTGACACAGAAACACAGGATTCTTGCACAAACTTTCACGACTTTTCAAAAATAGGAGATCTACAAGCTTGTATATCTGCTATTATTCAACAGCTAAAGCACAAAATAACGCGTAACGATGCGTTTCCAGTCTAAATGGGTTAAACCCCCTCCTCCCCTTATGAAGAACATTCATTCATGGGGGGGGGCCCCCCGCAGTGAATCCTTGCACCCAGGGCCCAGGATTCGGTGCGACGCCCCTGCTGTGCGCAGGTTACCAGTCCATGACGGAGGCAGAGATGAGATGGAAATGTGTGTGACCTTTTCCGTCCCCCTATGCGTGGTGTGACCCGTGCATTCCTTGAGCAGGTGATTTGATGATGTGTAGGGAGGGGAGGGGGTGGTGAAGGAGTTACTGTTTGACCGCAAACACAGGCCCCTCGGTGAACCATGACAGTGCTGTGTGTATGGTAGTAACTGCCAACACGGTGCCTTGCTGGCAGCCCTGGCCTGCACAGAAAGGGATTAGCCGCTGGAAACGCAAACATGGAGATCTCTGCTAGATAAGGAACATGCACACAAACACTCCATCTCGCTCTCTCCCAATCTATCTATCTATCTATCTATCTATCTATCTATCTATCTATCTATCTATCTATCTATCTATCTATCAATGAATGCCTCAGGACTCTCTCTCTCTCTCTCTCTTCTCAACATAGTATGGGTTGCAACGGTAAGGCCCAGTGAGAGTCAAGCACTGTACTTGGTATTTATCAACCTTGTTATCAATCAATGAATGCTTGTGTAGCACAATGGTTTTCAAACAGTTTGTGCTCAAGGCACACAAAATGGGCAAGTCAAAATCTCAACGTACGTACAGTATTCATAGAGAAACCAGCCATTAGAGGTAAAGTGTCTTGCATACGGAACTTTGACACTTGGACTGAGCGTGTCAGGAGGCAACCAGAGACCTTCTGATTACAAGTGCTGATACAGTCAATTAAAAATTAATTCCTAACTTTTTGTATAGTTGTAAATATTGCGATAACAATGTGCTATTGTCCAAAAATCCCAACCTGACTTCAAAACAATATCGCCCTTACGGTATATCAAACTTTTGCCTCCATTACGATTAATGAATGATTATATAAAAACTATAGAATATAGCTGAACTACAAGCTCACAACTGAGAGCTTGTAGATACGCTATTTTCACTATTTTGCATTGTGTACAAACAAAGTGTAAAACGGTTAAGTGGTTAATCAGACTAATCGATTTAGTTGATTAGATTTGATTAAAAAGGTGCTTCTCGATTAATAGATTAACCTACATGAGGAAGATTAAGTCGGTTATTGGTTCTAAATATCGGTTTCGATACGTTTTCGGTTAATTGCCCAGCCGTACAAAGTAAGGCGCGATACGTTGGTTTGAAATTGGGTCCTCGTGACTCATACGACTACATGTGGTCACGTTCACAAACTCACGCACAGCCCCACCCCTCCCCATTGTTAGTATCTTTAAATCTCCCAGGCGCACGCCACCCCGTTCTTATTATCTTTAAATCTCCCTGTCGGTTATTGGGCTGCTCAATATTCCCAGCTCGCGCCCACGGTTCAATAAACAATCACGCGGCCCCCCGGGAGCCTCCCTACCATACAATTAGCCTGCGAGGTGAAGGTTAGCGTCTCGAGGTAGCCCGCGCAGATAAGAGCATCTGGCGACGAGGATGCCCTTCCAAGCAGTATGTTACCTGGAGGTCTGCCAGCCTGCCATCTTAAATCTTCCCTGACAGCTGAGACAGCCCCGTTGACTGGCAGCGCCAAGGACAAGGGCTGCTCTGTTAAGCCAGCAGCCGAGCTGCCTTTGAAGCAATGAGATGCGTTGTGTGTGTGTGTGTCTCCGTGTGTGTCTTGTGTGTGTGTACGTGGGAGGGCATGTGCACATGTGTGCGATCGTGCGTCGCAGATTGAAGCCTGACAACGCTCACGCTGAAGCTGGAGGGCAGGCAGAACACGCGGTGTGGCAGGTGAAGTCGGTGTTCTAATCATGTATTCATCACCAGGCAGGCAGGCAGGCAGGCAAAGGCTGCTTTAGGCCGGGAACAGGGGATCTTACCAGCAACGCAACGGCATGCAAAAAAGGATAAATGGTGCGTTTCGCAGTGGTGTAAAGTAACGAAGTGCTTTTACTTAAGTACTGTATTTAAGTACAGTTTTGAGGTGTTTGTACTTTACTTGAGTATTTCCAAATTCCAATGCTTTTTACTTCTACTCCACTACATCTGGGATCCAAATATTGTACTTTTACTCCACTGCATTTATTTGGAGGGTTAGTTGCGACCGTAGGTCGCACTTACTATCAAAACCTGCACAAACTGTGAGTGAGTCCGTCAGTCAGTCAGTCAGTCAGTCAGTCAGTCAGTCAGTCAGTCTGTCCGTCTGTCTGTCACACGTCACACTATTGCCCTGCTCATATCTCCGCAACCGTTGCCCCGATCCATGCCAAATTTTGCATACACGCTCCTTGGCTGCCAAACTACAACCTCCAAGGACCCCCGGAGCTCCAGGGACCCCCAGGTCCCTGGGGGACCCCCAGATGTAAAAAAAGACCAAATGTGCAAAAATGACCAAATGACCACTCCAACATGGCTGCTCACGGGGAATTCCCGGGGACCACCCACTCCTGGTGCTCCAGAACGGATGCCAAAGTGGTGGCGCCCCCCAGTGGAGGACCCCCTCCACTGCAGCTCACATAAAATGCCGTAACTCGGGCTAGGAGCGTCCGGGAGAGCCGGGGCCGGGTACCTATTCGTCCGCCAAGCCAACGCGGAGACCCCACCCCTCATTTCTCACATGGCCCTCTTCTAGCGCCACCATGAGGCCGATTCTTGCAAAACACATTTTTGGACACTGCTCCTACAGATTTTGCCCTAAAATCACGCACATCGGTACACAGTATGTCTACACATTGCCCACACAACTAGGAACCAATGGCAGTTACAGCCCTCTTTGTGTGTACATGTGACCTACGGTCGCTTATCTCCCGATTAGGGAGTCTTACTGGTAACTACAGTTACTAGTTACTTTGCTGATATAAATTATACCATTTTAAAACATACATAAACCACCTTAGCCCTATTTTATACCTTGGCTATTTTTAAACATTTTGTACTTTTACTTTTAGTACATTTTTAAGCCAATAATAATTTTAGCCAATACTTTTGTACTTTTACTGAAGTAAATGTATAATTCTGGACTTCTACTTGTAACAGAGTACTTCTACAAAGCAGTATTGATACTTTTACATCACACATTTTAGAAAATGTGAGGACTTTTTCCACCACTGGTGTTTCGGGAGGCGACGGCTGTGGAAAAAAGCATCCAAACCCAGCCCATGGAAATAAATAAATAAATAATAAACCTTAACGACGGCGAGATCCTCTCGATACTGTCAATTTCGTTTCGCGCACCGTGTCTACTTCAGTCTCTAATGTAATCACGTTAAATGAGATCGAATAAGCATTATCTTGCGGGAAACGTGCATAACAGCCGCCGTTGGTTCTTTCGGGAGATGAGTTCTAAAGCGCTGCTTTAGGACTAATCGTCTCGCTTGCCATAATATCCTGATTGCTTCACAGCAAGGGTTCTTCCTACTGTATTAAAAACGTAACGCGTGAGATAGTGAGTGTGTGAGAGAGAGACTTGGGGGGAGGGAAACACTTGGCAGTATAAATGGTAAAATACAGTGGTGTGAAAAGTACTCACATTCTTTACTTCAGTAAAAGTATCAATACTGCAATGTAGATGTACTCTGTTGCAAGTAAAAGTCTGGAATAAAAAATGTACTCGAGTAAAAGTACAAAAGTATTGGCATCAACATTTACTTAAAGTACTAAAAGTAAAAGTACAAAATGTTTGAAAATAGCAGATCTACAAGCTCACAACGCTGAGCTTGTAGATCGGCTATTATCAAACAGCCTGGGTATAAAAGAGTGGTTTATGTATGTTTTTTAATATTATTATTTATATCAGCAAAGTAACTAGTAAAGTAAAAGTATTGTAAATTGGAATTACTCAAGTAAAGTACAAATACCTCAAAAGTGTACTTAAAGGAGGACTTCACCACTTTTCAACCTATCTTCATATAATTGGTCCTCACTTAAAAATAGCTTTTTTTTCCCTCAGAGGAGGGTTGTGGGCAGGTCAGAAACCCATCGTCTTGTGACATCATCGATTGGGAATCCAAGCTAATAGAAACTGCAGGCTTTCTATTCCTGAAAAGTTGCAATGTTAAAGTGGAAGCCATTGTTCTCGCGATAATACAAATCTAAATATATATTTTTTAATATTGTTTTTTTTTTTTTTGAAAATGATGATGTCACAAGACTATGGATTTCTGAACTTCCCACAGCTCTCCTAAGAGACTTGGACCGAGTAGAAGAGAATTGTGCTATTTTATTATGAACATTAGTGAGGACCAATATATGAAGATGGGTTGAAAAGTGGCAAAGTCCTCCTTTAAGTACAGTACTTGAGTAAATGTACTTTACTTAGTTACTTTACACCACTGGAAAAAAACAATGTCTCCTGTTGTTGACTTTGCTAAACCTTTAGGGGGGGAGGCCGAGTTTGTGGTCCGACGCACGAGAACGTAACGAGATTTGACAAGATGATGGAACTTAATTGCAACTGGTGGATGGTTGTTTTTGGGAACCATTCAAAGATGAGAGGGGGCACGTCTGACATCAAGCAGAACCATGAAAACAGCCGGGGTGCACGTGCCGCTTGTTGACACAACAGAACATTTTGTCCTCGGAGCCATAAACAACCCGGAGAGCGATTATGCTAAGACGCTGCAACCCCAGACAGATTGTGTTTGGACAGAACAGGGCAAAAATATTGTGGGGGGGGGGGGGGGGGGGGGGGGGCTGAGCCGTAAACCATTTTTATGAAAGCAATTTCCGTGATGATGATGATGATCCTGTTAGCCTCGCCGTTGTCACATTATTTAGATGTGCTTTTGTTTTTTTATTTACAAGCAGGGACGTGCAGAGAATGTTAGAGAGGCAGGGGCTGACATTTCTGAAAGGGCCTTTTGGTGGAAATATCGAAAATGGCCGACCTTCATCCTCTATCATCCTCTATCATCCATCCTCGATCTACAAGCTCGCTGCGTGCGGCACTCTTGAAAAATCTTGAAAATGTGTGCAAGTCTTTGAATATTTTGACCCGATTCTATAAGTGTCTTCTAAACCCTTCTTTTTTTTTTTTTGGAAATAAACCTGTTTCTGTCAGTGGTTCTCCAAATGTTTCATGGCAAGGACCCCCCCCCCCCCCCCCCCCCATCTCCAAATATTGTATCAGGGACCCCCAAAAGCTAATATTTGAGTTACAAACGTTCGCTTTTCAAAAGATATATGCAAAAAAGAAAATCATTTTTTTTTTATAGCAGATCTACGAGCTTGTATATCTGCTATTTTTCAATAGTGAAAGCAATCAATAATTCTAGGCCTAAATGCAATAAATTGCTACTCGGTACTCGGAGGAGTGGGCAGTCGCCACGGTAGGTATAATTATGGAGCGAGGGCCAGGGATGACGACTGTTCCCTTTCACTGCTGCAGTGTGGCTCTGCCTCTCAGATAGCAGCGGCTGGCATTCGGCCAAGCCACGATTACACGCGTATCAGTCACCCCTGTTTGCTGATCTGACCAGATCTAGCCAAGGTCATCTGATAGGGGTCCACCGTCCCTTCCCTCCCCTCCGGCTCGGATCGCGTCTCTCTCTCTCTCCCCGATTGGCTCTCTTCGCACCGCGGGTCACGCGTACAGTATATCTGGTAGAGTGACACGTCGCTGCGTTAACGCGTTGCGGCCGGAAACGCGTTGTTGTGGCTTTACGTTTGAACCAGTTTAACCGTTGTTTTATGCTTTAGCTGTTGAAAAAATAGCAGATGTACAAGCTCGCAGCGCGTAGATCTGCTATTTTTGAAAAATCGTGAAAAAGTCTTTGAATATCTTTGACCCGATCTTTGACTCGACTTCTAAATCCTTTCTCTAAATCAGTGGTTCTCACACCTTTTCATGTCAAGGACCCCTAAAATTACATGTATTTGGCCACAGACCCCATCTCAAAATATATTGTTCCAGGGACCCCCCCAGAAGCAGAGATTTGAGTTACAATAGCTTGCTTTGAAAAATATATGTTGAAAAATGTGCACTCATTTTCAAGATTTTTCAAAAATAGCAGATCTACAAGCTTGTATATCTGCTATTTTTCAATAGCTAAAGTATAAAATAAGTCCAGGTCTTGATGCGTTAAGAGTCACAGCTCCGGTGACAGAGGGTCAGAGCAGATGTGCAAATCACACCCACACACACAGCTGTGATGATGAGTCACGGTGCCAAGCACGCTGGCAATCTGCTACCACCGTGCATTTAGGGGCTGCCAATAAACTCCGGAACTGCTGCAGTATTTTCGCTTGGTAAACTTCTAAATATATATCGCACACAAAATGTGCGGCTTATTATGTACTGTCCTTCTGCACATGCAGGGGTGTCGCACCAAATTCTGGGCCTGGGGTACAAGGATTCACTCACATTTTGTGCTTCAACTATTGAAAAATAACAGATATACAAGCTCACAGCGCGGCACCGAGTGCCGCGCTGCGAGCTTGTAGATCTGCTATTTTTGAAAAAAGTCTTTGAATATTTCAAATCCTTCTAAGGTTTTTTGAAAAACCCATGTCAGTGGTACTCAAACATTTTCATGTGAAGGACTCCCAAAATCGATATGTATTTCGCCCACGGACCCCCATCTCAAGATATTTAGTTCCGGGGACCGCCCAGATGCAAAATTGTTTGCTCAAATTATTTTTTCATGACTTTTCAAAAATAGCACATCTACAAGCGAGCTTGTATATTTGCTATTTTTCAATAGCTAAAGTAATTAAGGCCCCCTCCACCTTGGGCCCTGATAACTTAGTCCCACTCCCCCCCCCCCTTGTGACGCCCCTGGGAACATCCATCCCCCGGAGGAGGGAGAGAGGATTGCGGGGCGGGACGTGGTGTATTTATAGGTGATTGAAGTCACGGCTGGAAGCTGAACTGAAGCTAAACGCTAACGGGGTAGAGGGACAGTATTCAGAGCCCATCCCTTCTAGGGACCATATGAAAATGTCATATCACGATTATTGTGACAAAAAGAAATCGTGATTTACGATATTATCGCGATAATCAAAATCCATTATCCTGGGGCGGAACATTTGCCCAAAAAATAGCCGATCTACAAGCTCACAACGCGTCGCAAAAGACATTTGATAGAGAGTAAAAAAAAGACTGTATCAAGTACATATATTAATTAGGTACCTTTTACCAATTATAGAGGATTTAAGTGGTACCGGATATGCAGCTCGGCAAATAAAAGGTGAATTGATCCCAGTGCATGACGGAGGACGATATCACGTTTACCGTAATTGCTGGACTATAAGCCGCACCCCTGACTATAAGCCGCAAGGTGTCCTTCCTGCTTCCTGCTAGAGCGCCCCTGGTGGCCGTTAGCTGTCAAAATCTATATATAAATCCTTGTTAAAGACCATTGTAAAACAAATTAACTGGCCGTTAGCTGTAAAAATCTTTATATAAGCCGCACCGTTGTATAAGCCGCAGGGTTCAAAACATGGCAAAAAAGCTGCGGCTTATAGTCCGGCAATTACGGTAATCAAATCTCAACCATACGATTATCGTGACTGTTTTTTTATCACGATAAACGATAATATCGCATATCACACCATCCCAAGAATGGTGTCTCTTGTCAGACTCAGCACCACAGGGAAATCTCCAAAAGAGGAACACAATATAACCACTCAAACCCTAACCCTATGTAAGTTGTTGCAGGTGAAAATAGCAGATTTCTTTGTTATTTTCACCTTTTGTTGACATGCCCGGGAATAGGGATGCTAGGGTTTCACGTGATTAAGCCTAGTCAGCCGTTTGGTTTGAAGTGGAAAGCAAAGTACAATGGGATTACCAGCAAGCGGCTCATCTGTCCACATTCCCCCCGAGTCATCACCAAAGTACTTAAGGGCATTTATTTCAAGATTTTTTTCCTTTCTTTTTCTTTCTGCTCTTCGGTGAGAGACATTTGCAGTGGCTATCATTCATTCACACCTGAGCATAACCAAAGAGTCTACCTTGCTTTAAGCTATGCATTTGTGCAGGGATAAAGATGTAGAAGCATTGGCGATGAAAAATGCAGAGAGAAAAATGACAGAAAAGTAAACATTTGCGAGATACTAAGAGATAATCCATTTAGGCCAATAATTATTTAATGCTTTAACTATTGACAAATAGCAGATATACAAGCTCTTGTAGATCTGCTATTTTTGAAAAAATCATGACCAATTTTGTGCAAATCTTTGAATATCTAATTTTTAAAGTGAACATTTGTAACTCAAATATTTGCTTCTGGGGGTCCCTGATACAAAATATTTTCAGACGGGGGTCGGCGGCCAAATACATATAATTCTAGGGGTCCTTGACATGAAAAGGTTTGAGAACCACTGACGTAGAAACATGTGTTTTTCAAAAAATCAGGATTTAGAAGACACTTGAGAATCGGGTCAAAATTCAAACGCTCACGATTTAAAAAATATAGCAGATCTACAAGCTCTATATCTGCTATTTTTCAATAGTTGAAGCATAAAATAACAATGCGTACCCGGTCAAAATGGCTTAATATAATCAGGCCAAGATGATGATATAAAAAAACATGCTGTAGGCTAAAAACACTTTGACTTCAAAGGAGCTTAACGTTCAGTTCTCTGATGGTATTTTAGCAACGCTGCTCTCCTTTCCTGTCCTGGTTCTACCGTGAAGAAGCACAGTGGCTGCCACCTTTGAGCACACCTGTTTATCCTTGTGTTATTTGTGATTGAAGGCACGTGCACACATAGACATCAAAGGAGGCTTGAGCCCCTGCCCTTTTAACCGTCTGTAAAAAAGTGCCCTCTCCAGACCATGAATGCAGTTTTTACTATGGTGAAAGAAATGCAAACACCCTCTTTCCATGCCATATCTGAGGGCAGCAAGAGAGTTCCCTTGTTCAAACTCTCCTGGACTTGAATGCAGCATCTTATGTTGAAATAATAAGAATTGCCCTCTCTATGTAGAAATCCATGTTTGGTTCAGCGTGGTATCAAGCACCGAAAATAGCAGACCTCCAAGCTCACAACGCGTCGCAGCACAGCGCGTTGTGAGCTTGGAGGTTGTCTATTTTCGGTATTTTCACCAAAAGTGCCCTTTTAGAAATTTCAGCCCCTGCCTCTCTAACATTCTCTGCACGCCCCTGATTGAAGGTGTGTACGTTATCTTCCTCATCGCTCCCTACCATAATGCAGTGGTGGAAAAAGTATAAATCTTTTTTACTTAAGTAAAAGTATGAATACAAGGTAGAAACACAAGTAAAAGTCCGGGGATTCAAAATGTACTTGAGTAAAAGTACAAAAGTATTGGTATCAAAATGTATCAAAAGGAGAAAGTATGCTTTTAAATGTATACAATGTATGAAAAGCTTTTGAAATGTATATTTTCAAATGGCCGAAATGTAGATTGGGCTGTGGGTAAAATAATATTCAAAATCTGCAGTATAGTAAGACTGTAAATTCAAGTTTTCAAATAATTGTAGTGGAGTAAAAATTACAATATTTGCCTCTGAAAAGTAGTGGAGTAAAAGTACTGAAAGTTGTAAACACTCCAGCAAATTGGACAGTACTTGAGTAAATGTAACCTCGCGTCACCAGGCTTTCTCGGGGGAAAAGCCTGGTGATCGTTTACAACGGTCCGTTGATCCGTTCTAGGCAGAAACCACAAGCAGAATAGGAAGCATCACTGATTTGGTTCCCCCCGTTTGTTTCCCCAATCCCTATTAAAATGCTCGAGTAGGCTAGTGTAGTCTTGCCAGTCACTACGAGTTGGACTAAAAAATGCATATACCAAACTAATTTTCCAAAAGCAAAACTACGCAGCATCAAGGGGTTTATTTGGTAGGCCCTAAAAGTATGTCCTTGAGCGCAGCGGAATTATTTTGGGTTAAAACGGTTTCCGGTTTGATAGTTCCGGCCAAAGTTAAGTCCATTTAGAACTACAACATGACATAAAGTGGTTTCCGCTCCTGACCGGATCAAACCCTGAAAAGTGAAGGGACCCTAGGCTAGAGTAGAGTTAAATGTACTTGGTTACTTTACACCACTGCTTGTTATCCTGTTGTTATTTGTGGTTGAACGAGTGTGTGTGCGCTGCAAGGTCCAGCTTAAGTACCATAACACCCCCTCCCCTCCCCTCCAGCTCTCAGTAGCAAAGTTGTGGGACTAGAGGGTTTTACTCGGAACACTCGATCAATAATAAAGCTAAGGAGGCAGCTTAGCCCCCGGTAGGGACCGAGGATATTTGCTTTGGTCTGTCGAGTTCTTCTCCAAGGCAACAACAACACTCGCTCCCAGAACTCCATCGGCGACACTCGCTGTACATACAAAACTAATTTGGATTTGGGAGAAATTGGGACACGTTTTAACCATGTTGAATCCTGGATTCACTATTTTTGCGCAAGTTAGTTATAGGTGAAAACCAGAACAAAACTCTAAATGGATTTTTCAAGAGTTCGAAAGAAGATTTGACAAGCTCACAATGCGTCATGGAGCATTTGTGAGTAGGGATGGAGCTTCGAGCCCGCTACATACTCGATAACAAATTTATTGATTACCCGGTATCAATAAGCTTTGGGCTTATCAAGCTTGTTATTGAGCATAGCGGCCCATGAAGTCATGTTTAAACAATCAAGACAAGAAGCGATCAAGAAATGATTACAGTACAATTCATAAGATAAAGCCATTTAACACTTATTGCACACCAATGAATGATTTTTGTCAATCGTCATCTTCATAGATGGTGGTCAGCCACAAACTCACAGTAAACAACAACTGGCCAATAAAAAAAGATACCAGTTATGTTCAGAATCTGTCTCCACAAAATATTAGAAAACACTCAATAGTGGGCTCGATAAAAATCTGTCTCAATAAGCAGGATCGATAAGGTGCTCATTATCAATAAAAATTAACAATTTGTGAGCTTCTACATATCTTTCTGAACAGCCAAAATATAGTACAAAATACAGCTTAATTCGCTAAAAAATATCGAGAGCATTAAATGCATTCCACTTGCATTAAATTCCACTTCTCCTTTCTGTCCTAGTGTTCTGTACACAAGACCGTGTCCTGTCCGGTCCACTGATACTGTAGATCTTGGGGGAAGACATGTTTGGGACGGGGAAGATAAGCTGACAAGATGGTAAATGATGAGCGCAGGTCCCTCAGATTATACATAAGCGTGCTACGTCTGCAACTCTGCATTGTCCCACACAGCCAGGGGCGTCACAAGGGGGGGGGGGGGGGGGGGGGGGGGGGGGCGAGTGGGACTGTTACTAGGGCCCAAGGTGGAGGGGGCCCTAATTATTTTATACTTTAGCTATTGAAAAATAGCAGATCTACAAGCTCTGCAGCGCGGCACCGAGTGCCGCGCTGCGAGCTTGTAGATCTGCTATTTTTGTCCGGAAAATGTGTGCAAATCTTTGAATATGTGTACTTTTTAAGCGCAACTCAAATGTTGCTTCTGGGGGGTCCCTGGAACTAAGTATTTTGAGATGGGTGTCCGTGGCCAAATACATATCATTGTGGGGGTCCTTTACATGAAAAGGTTTGAGCAACACTGACATAGAAACATAGGTTTTTCAAAAGAAAACCTTCGAAGGATTTGAAATATTCAGACTTCCGCACACATTTTCACGATTTTTCAAAAATAGCAGATCTGCAAGCTTGCCACGCTGTGAGCTTGTATATCTGCTATTTTTCAATAGTTAAAGCACACAACGCGAGTGAACCCTTGTACCCAGGGCCCAGAATTTGGTGCGACACCCCTGCCTCGGACTACAAAGCAGTGCGTTGCCGCGGATCAGTATTGAGCTGGGAAGAGATTATAGATTACCACCGCAAGATTGGCTCAAACTCATCTTTCTGCCGGAGCTCCTAGATCAGCAGTAAACGGTGTGCCTCTTCTGAGCCGCAGATTAGAAGGTTTACAGTAACACACAAAACAAAATGAATTACCGACAGCACTTACTGGAAACATACAGTGCTACATTTATAGGCACGGACAGCAAACAATCAACGAACAAACGGACAAACGTATGCGCGTGTTTCAGCACAAAGACTTCTTCAGCAGCGGGTATGCGAGTACAATAATTGCTATTTTTGCTGTTTTTTTTTTACAGCTACCATCCGGGGCTTATTTTACAAACAATTTGTCATGTAGAGTGAATTATCATGTTGCAGTTACTATCAAAACCTCCACCATCAGTCCGTCAGTCCGTCAGTCCGTCTGTCTGTCAGTCACGTCACATGTCACACTTTTCCCCTATTCATATCTCCGCCACCGTTGCCCCGATCCATGCCAAACTTTGCATACACACTCCTTGGCTGCCAAACCACAACCACATCCACCCCTCATTTCTCACCTGGCCCTTTTCTAGCGCTTCTAGCGCCACCATGAGGCAGATTCTTGCACGACACATTTTTGGACACTGCTCCTACAGATTTTGCCCTAAGATCACGCAAACCGGTACACAGTATCTCTACAGTCATGTTACCAAAATGCATCTGTCCCATCTAGCGCCACCATCTGGCCAATTTTTGAAAAACAAATTTTTGGACACTGCTCCTGCAGATTTTGCCCTAAAATCACGCAACGCATCTCTACAGTCATGTCATCAACATGGATCCGTCCCATTTCCCATATTCCCTCCTGATTGGCTACCATTGCCTTCCAAAGTTTGAGTATGCGACCCGACGGTCGCGATTTAGGGAGTCTTACTGGTTACAATATACCTAGTACAGCTGCAGGTATGGACCCTATTCACGTCCCACCCACTCAGCAACTTCCTGGTGCTGACGTCACGCTTTGAAGGGTATACCCTGCTAAAAGCCCATAGAGTTAACACAGAAATCGCAAATTTAATGCAATTTCCGAATAGTAAAGTATAAAATACGGCTAGCATGATCAAGAACACAAGATAGTAAAAGGCACAAAGCATTATAATTTACTTTACCATTCGATATAATGATTTGTTGGCTTTAAGTCCAGCGATTTCTGTGTTCGTTTACCCTTCAAAGAGTGGGCGGGTCGTGAATAGGGTCTATTGGAGTTCGTCTTACTCTTCCATTGAGAAAGTTAGAACTATGGTGTTCTGCGTGGGCGCGCGCGCACACACACACGCACGCACGCACGCACAAAGCTTTCGGCACCTTCGCCGCGGAGGAACAGCACATATACTGTACACTGAAAATAGAAGCCAAACATCCTAAACTTGTCAAGATGCTTTAGTCGGTCGTTTCACTGTTCCCGTCCTTTTTGTCTCTGCCCTCGCAGGCAACAGTGTACAACAGGGGGACAACGTGTTCCAGCAAGTTAACTCCAAGACATTTCAAAACCCACGCAGAATGCCCGAGGAAAGGTCTACGCGAACCCAAACGTTGCTTCTACAACAGGGGTCTTCAACAGGGGGTCCGGGACCCCTAGGGGGTCCTCAGAGCTACTACAGGGGGTCCTCCAAATCTTTGTGTGATAGAAACTATTTTCTCCTTTTTTTATATTAACCACTTGAATCCTAGCGTCCATATCCTGAGAACTTTAGACAAAAATAGCCGATCTACAAGCTCACAACGCCTCGCAGCGCGAGGCCTTGTGAGCTTGTAGATCGGCTATTTTTGGCAAAGACGTTTGGTGTAGAGGGGAAAAAGAGCAGACTAAGTGCAGAGTGAAATGTCAAGTTAAGTATTGACTGTTCAAGTGGTTAAATACGTATCTGAAAACACAAATTGACATGAATCCAAAATACACTGATGATTGTGCTGTCAAACGATGAAACTATATGGAATCTATGATAAGGTTGTGGGGGTCCCTGCTTCATCTCTCCCTCAGCTAAGGGGTCCTTGGCCTGAGAACGTTGAAGACCCCTGTTCTACATTAAACCGCATTTGAACGTGCAAGCGGCAGTGTGCGGGCATATCTTTTACGATCGATCAAAACCGCAGAAATATAAACAAAGAAAATACAAACGCAAGCAAGTGTTGCTTTTTGCACTTCAGTCCACTTAACTCATTCTGTGCCGTTTGCGTGATGTCACGCGATAAGTACTCGAGTACTTACAGTGCCGAATGCGTGATGTCGCGCGAAAAGTAATAAATTACTGTAACGTTGAGTACATTACCGAGTAGAATGGCCGGATGTCCGGAGACGAAAATCCGCGCTGATTTGTCATCATCACGGCTCCACGAGCACACAATAGTCATCCCATAACATTGAGGTGGACGGGGGATCTCATCTTTAATGTCCATTATCTCAAAACTACACTTTAGAAGCGAAGATGGAGGCAGATGCTCGCTTATATAACACATGTATAAAAGCTCCAACGCAATCCAGCATGGCACCACGTAAACAACGATCGGTTCCGGCGCACGACCCGATGACGTCAGACCGGAAGTGATCACGCGGTGCACTTCTGGGCCTTCAAAATAAGAGAGTGCAAGTGGACGGAGCCTGCGGGAGGCACTCTGGACATCATTGCGACCGAAAATCGCGGGCACAAAATGAGTTAAGAAGCAGAATTCTCAGACAGACTGAATTTAATTTAATGGTACTGCACACTCAGCCTGGAGTGTTTAACCGCACACTATTGAAGACAGTTTTCAGACCTTTCTGGGACCGGTAGATGCCCTGATGTTGAGGTTTAACACTCGGGTGACTGAAAAAAAAAAACATGTCCACTCTGACTGCATTTATCAGTCAAATTGACAGGTACATTCTCTCCCTTTTGGCCCAGGAGAGCAGCACTTCCTCCCCTGCTGCCAGCGGGGGTTCTATTGTCTTCCAAATGTGAATTAGCATTTCAATTGACCTCTCAAATGGGGAGCGCAAAAGGTGTGAAATTCTCTCCTTGCTTCTGGGAGGGGGAGGAATGGGTCTTTATGACCGATAACTAACAGTCAGTGGTATAATGGTATACTATTTCATACTTGGGAAACGTTTCAGAAGGGGAAAAAAACGAGAACATATGTCTTGAGTATTTAGGAAAAGTCATGGAAGGGGACATTTCTGAGACCTTCACAGGGAGAGTTATTGCACTTTGTGATCTCAACATCGGTCAAAATGACCTGTTAGTCACCCGTATGTTGGTGGATGCCGGTAGACATGTGACGCTTACCTTCCCCGTGACGGCCGACCAGACTTTGAGCGTGTTGTCGTCGGACCCGCTGACGATGCGGTTGCCACAGAACTGAAGGCAGGTGATCACATGGTCATCGTGACCTTTCAGCACCTGAAGAGGGGAGGGAGGGAGATAGTGAGAGAGAGTGTTAGTTAGTCAGACAGACAAAGAGTGAACATCAAGAATCTCTGCGTAACAATGTTTAGGATGTGATGCTTTGAACATCAATGGCAGATGAGAGGTGAATCGGCGTTTGCCTGTGCGTGCGACGCCGCCAACACATTAGCATCTTGCTAAAGCAATTCCAGTAGAGCCAGCCGGTGACAAGAGTCCACACTAAAGTCCCTATTCAATGCTACACATGTTGGTGTAGCATGGTCTGTTGCTCTCAGGGAGATGCTGGGCCCCTGATTCAGCCCAGGAAAAAGAGTTGGAGAGGTCCTCATTGCGCGCTATAGAGAGAGATCTCTCTCTATAGCGCTGCTGCTACTCATAGATTTGCCATTTCAGATCATGACAAGTGACAAGCCAGTGGGCCAATTACATGAGTTATATTTCGTCATTGTCGGGTGGAAACTAGAGATGTTACCGATCAATCGGCAATGGATCGGATCGGGCCGATCAAAGCGTGATCGGCGATAATCGGTGGTTTAGATCAAAAGGTAAATTCACCAATCCGATCCGATCGGTGCATCCGATCAACCAGCCGTTCAGTATGCCCACTTGAGGCCATTTTGGGGTATTGATTTCCACAGTGCTGAAGGAATAATTAGTTACTGCTATGATAATAAATACATAGTAATGCTGGTAAATAACTATAAGGCAAATATATAAATGAATTCATGAGTGAATGAATGAATTAAAGTTAAAACATTAACATTTAGAAAATATAAATAATAACTTGATCGGATCGGTGATTGATCGGTATCGGGTGATCAAACTTTTGTGATCGGTGCTCGCTGATCGGTTCCAAAAAACCTGATCGGACCATCCCTACTGGAAACCATGTCCTAAACCATTTTAAAATGATTTAAACTAGTGAAAACAGCCGATCTACAAGCACACAGCGCCTCGCGGTGCGAGGCGTTGTGTGCTTGTAGATCTGCTGTTTTCACTACTTTTGTGTGACGGCCTTGTATGATGAAGCAGGGCTTTGCTTTGCGAAAAAATCTACAAATTTGAAACTTGGAGATACGAGGTTTCTGCCCGACAGTGACGATTTACTTTGTTGGCCGCCCAGCCCCTAAAATGGAACGAAGGCCGACATTTTATTTTTATTTTTTTCCTAATGGCCGGCCTGGACCGGCCGGGAATGAACCGACAGACCACATTGGTCTGTTGCTTTTATGCGTGACATAGAACTGCAGATAGCTACTTATGTCCTTCTTACTACTACTTATTTCCTATTTCCGTACAGATGGAATTCAGGATTTCAGTTCTTTTATATGTTTCATCTCAGGATGAACGACACCAATTAAGATTAACCATACCATTTATTGCAATGATATAATCAGTTATGCAATGATATTGCATCTTAGTTTGGCGATGTAGCTCTGCTGTGATAATCAAATTATCTGCTCGAACATGAGACATAATCTGATACATCACAATCCCCCAGAGGAAAGCATGATATACAGATTACATGCACATAACATTGAACCTTCAGTTGCATGATTTAAGAGATCACAACATAATCCATAGAACACAGAACAATCTGTAAACAATACATATAACATGAGTAACTACATTTACAAGGAGGACGGGGAGGTGGAGGGATTTTTTAACACAGCTGCACGACCAGTAGTAACAGCTAAACATCTAGAATGAACATAGAACAGGAAGTTGCTTAAATAGACTGTTTGAGATGCATTGTGGGTAAGAGGGCGTAAGAGAATTAAGCTTGTAGCCAATGAGAATGAACAAGGTGACGGGACTGCTCTGTGGGAGTGAGAATGAATTAACGACATAACTCTCAAATACCTGGAACGTGCCCAAGTCGCGTTAGATTTTAACCACTTTAACCATTATTGTATGCTTTAACCTTTGAAAAATAGCAGATATACAAGCTCACAGCGTGGCACCGAGTGCCGCGCTGCGAGCTTGTAGATCTGCTATTTTTGAAAAATCGTGAAAATGTGTGCAAGTCTTTGAATATCTTTGACCCGATCTTTGACTCGACTTCTAAAACCTTCCTCTAAATCAGTGGTTCTCAAACTTTTAAAATTACAGGTATTTAGCCACGGACCCCCATCTCAAAATATGTTGTCCCAGGGACCCCCCAGAAGCGAATATTTGAGTTACAAATGTTCGCTTTTAAATAGATATATTCACAGACTTGCAAAGAAAAATCATGATTTTTCAAAAATAGCAGATGTACAAGTTCGCAGCGCAGCACCGAGTGCGAGCTTGTATATCTGCTATTTTTCAATGGTTAAAGTAGTCAATAATCCTAGGCCTAAATGGGTTAATGAAGAGGGGGTCCGGGGAGATAGCAACAACACATCCTGCCTCCACAAATAAAATAACTACCGCAGGCTCCATTTCCAGCTTGGAACAGAATTTCGGGCAGCCAGCCCCTCTGCAAGGCAGCGTGAGAGCATCTGATGATCTCTGCTGACTCACATGCCGGGTCACAGGACCGCTGACTCAGCAAATGGCCGTGCACTCTGCATAAGGCATGCGAGTGTGAAGAGCACGGCGACCCCATGCACTCTGCATAAGGCATGCGAGTGTGAAGAGCACGGCGACCCCATGCACTCTGCATAAGGCATGCGAGTGTGAAGAGCACGGCGACCGCACCGCCGCGGCTGGCGGTTCCAGAAAGCCCCCCCCCCCCCCCCCCCCCCCGGCCGTCCGCGAAAAATTAGCAACAAACCATGAAGGAACATTAACCAATTTACACCGGGTACGCATTATTGCGTATCATTTTATGCTTTAGATCAGAGTTTCTCAACCTTTTTTCTGCATGGGCACACTTTTCATGTCCCAAGAAGCCATGGGCACACCAACATAATACAGGGTGTAAATATCGTCACTGTCGGGAAGAAACCTCGTATCTCCCAAGTTTCAAATTTGTACAGTAGGGTTCTTCGCAAAGCAAAGCCCTGCTTCATCATACAAGGCTGTCGCACAACGGTAGTGAAAACAGCAGATCTACAAGCACACAACGCCTCGCGGTGCGAGGCGTTGTGTGCTTGTAGATCGGCTGTTTTCACTAGTTTAAATACAATACTGGCTTTCAAGCAGTTTCAAGGGGCACACTTGACCCTTCTCAGGGGCACACCAAAGGTCCCCAGGCACAGTGGTTGAGAAACACTGCTTTAGATATAGTAAAAAGTAGCAGATATACAAGCTTGAGAGCTTGTAGATCTGCTATTTTTGAAAAATCTTGAAAATGTGTGCAATTCTTTGAATATTTTGACGCGATTCTATAAGTGTCTTCTGAATCCTTCTAAGGTTTTTTGAAAAAGATATGTTTCTATGCCGCCGGTGCTCAAACGTTTTCATGTGAAGGACCCCCAAAATGATATTTATTTGGCCATGGACCCCCCATCTCAAAATATTGTATCAGGGACCCCCCCAGAAGCAAATATTTGAGTTACACATGTTCGCTTTTTGCACAAATCTTCATGATTTTTCAAAAACAGCAGATCTACAAGCTCGCAGCGCGGCACTCGGTGCCGCGCTGTGAGCTTGTATATCTGCTATTTTTCAATAGTTAAAGCATTCAATAAGTCTAGGCCCTAAATGGCTTAAGGGTTTCATTCTAGCATACCCGGTCACGCTTCGTGGCAAAATTCCGCGCGAGCGGGTAAGCTCGCAGACGGGGTCCTTTGGTTCAATACAGATGGAAAACGAGGCCATCTTCTTCTCACTCTGGCGAACAATTGTAATTCCAAACCACACGCGGGCCCGAGCATGAAACTGACCCCGTCCCAACTTTCAACTTTTCCATCGGTTCAACACTTCAGAGCAGAGCATCGATTGCCGCCCAGGCCGTCACTAATTCAAAGCCATGCGATGTCAGATCTATAATAGCTTAGCGCAGGGGGTCTTCAACAGGGCGTCTGGGACCCCCTAGGGGGTCCTCAGAGTTACTACAGGGGGGGCTCCAAATCTTTGAGTGATGGAAACTTTTTTTCTCCTTTTTTATATTAACCACTTGAACCCTAGTGTCCATATTCGGAGAACTTTAACCAAACACAGCAGATCTACAAGCTCACAACGCCTCGCGCTGCGAGGCGTTGTGAGCTTGTAGATCGGCTATTTTCGGCAAAGAGCTTTGGTGTAGAGGGGAAAAAGAGCAGACTAAGTACAGAGTGAAAGGGCAAGTTTATTAAGTATTGACGGTTCAAGTGGTTAAATATCTGAAAACACAAATTGACATGAATCCAAAATACACTGATGATTGTGCTGTCAAACAATAAAACTATAAGGAATCTATGACAAGGTTGTGGGGGTCCCTGCTTCATCTCTCTCTCAACTAAGGGGTCCTTGGCCTGAAAACGTTGAAGACCCCTGGCGAGGTGGAACGAGGGCGACCTCGGAGGGCGCGACAGACACGGACAACACGACAGGAACGTGGGAGAAAAGCAAACTACCTTGGGTGATTTGAGGTCCCCTCTCCTCCAGTTGGTGTCTATCCTGTGCTGCCTGATGTAGGCACTCTTCCAGGGGCTGTGCGTGAAACCGGGCTTGACGATTTTCCTTTTCTTCAGAAGGAGAGGCTCATCGATGCCTGGAGGGAGGGAGAGAGAGAGATCTTTAAGACTACAAGCTAGGGTGACTATTATTCTTATTCACAAAACATTATTCCATACTGTACCAGTAGATCACAGCTATACACATTGCAACATAACAGCATAACAACCCCTATCTACATTGAATAGATAGGGTTGTTATCAAGTTAATTCTAGGAATTATTCACCAATGTTTATATTCTAAGAATTAGTTCAAGAATGCCACTTATTTCATTCTAAGAATTTTTTCTAAAATGACAGCGTTCCAAGAATGAGTTATAGAATGACAGTATTTCAAAATGACTTAATTATGTAACTTGTAAGAAATAATTCTAGAATTTCCTATTCCAATAATAGGTTCTAGAATGTCAATGTTCTAAGAATTAATGCTACTAATCACTTAGTTAGTTCTAGTACGTTTCTAGTACGAATAGGATCTAGTGTGGATGAGTTCCAGAACATTATTCTACAGTTCTACGGTTACCAAACTTTTTAGAACAAGACCCAAAAGAGAGATTAGACGTTTGCCCGGGACCCACCCTAGCAGATCTACAAGCTCACAACGCGTCGCTTCGTGCCGCGTTGTGAGCTTGGAGGTCTGCTATTTACGATATTTTCACCAAAAGGCCCCTTTTAGAAATGTCAGCCCCTGCCTCTCTAACATTCTCTACACGTCCCTGCCCCTTATAATCCATAGAATTCCCAGACTACAGGTCTTGTGGCTGCCGTTAGGGCTGGACAAGAGCAGTGTTGATTTCGTCGACTAAAACGATGACGAAAAATGTTTTGTCGACTGCGTTTTTTTTCACTGACGAAAACGAAATAAAAACGAAATAAAAACTAAGCTGTGATGACTAAAACTAGGACTAAATATATTGACAATTTCGTCAACAAAATAAAAAAACTAGACTAAAAGGTTAGGGAGGAGAAAGTAATTTTATGTCTGGTTGCTATCAGGTGTTGCGTGCTGAAAATAGCCGATCTACAAGCTCACAACGCGTCGCAGCGCGACGCGTTGTGAGCTTGTAGATCGGCTATTTTCAGCACGCAACCAAGCGTAAAATCAGTCATTACGCTGCCATCAAGGCCTGCCAAAATGCATTTTAGTCGACTAAATCAACTGTAGATTTAGTCAACTAAAATCTTATGATATTCAGTCGGCTAAAATCAGACTAAAACTAAAACTTTTCAGGTGACTAAATTATGACTAAAACTAAATTACATTTTGACTAAATCAAAATTTTCTGTCAAAAAATAGGAGACAGGAGGAGCTCACCTTCTTCCCTACACTTCTCCCTCCACAGCAGGTTGTCCTCCGCTAGGATCCGCCAGTAGCGACACGTCTGGGCCGCCTGCAGCAGGTCCTTGGGCTCCAGGAATGACAGCACGTACAGAGCCAGCTGTTGAAAGACGGGAAAGGGAAGATAAGAGGCCACGTTATTTTCTGGGGTTTTCACGTTTTCCAGTTGGGTTCTTAGCAGTGTTGTTTTTGACAGCATAGGCCAATTATTTGTTTACAAACATTGAGACTGAATGCACAGCTGACTGTATCATGTAATCAATTCCCAACAGATCCCCAAACCTGTTGTTTTGGGGAGCACTGGTTATTCAACCTCCTCTTTTGTGCTAGTGAGGTGCTCCCATGGGTGCGCCCTTATCGAGACATATACTTCATTGCGCAACGGTGTTCCACGTCAACCGAGTAGCTGATATACAAACTCACATCGCGTCACCAATGCAACCCTTCTGAGCTTGGAGGTCTGCGGCTCTGCGCACGACACCGTCGCAGGACGGAGCATAATTAGGCTTCATGGACTGCAGCTGGGCAAGCAGTAGACGCTCTGGTGATCCAGTGGATCGGGTGGGTGATCAAGAGGAGCGCTCCCTCTGTTCTGATGACGGTGAATAGAGGTGGGGTTTGAAGGACAACTGTTTTAAATCGCTATTATTGTTTACAATCAACAGAAACTAAGGATTATATATTTCAAGAGTGAGAATTTACAGTAAAAATCCTAAGCATTCTTCCTCCACACTGGGAGAAAAACGGCATCTGAAAGTTTGATGGAATGCATTTTTAAACACGAGTGCCATCCATTGCATCCTATGAACGGTGGGGTTCATTTGGTGCCGACCGGCGTGCGCATACTGGTTTATATCAATGTGACGTGGACCATTAAGGCATCTATAGTCTTTTGAATAAAATGTCTTTTAGTTTTAGTCATCATTTAGTCACCCAAACAGTTTTAGTTTTAGTCTAGTTTTAGTCGACTAAATATCATAAGATGTATTTTGGCAGGCCTTGATGGCATCGTAATGACTGATTTTACACTTGGTTGCGTGCTGGAATTAGCCGATCTACAAGCTCACGACGCATTGCAGCGCAACACCCGAGAGCAACCAAACATAAAATGACTGTCTTCTCCACTAGTCCCTCCCTAAGGTTTTAGTCTAGTTTTTATTTTGTTGATGAAATTGTCAATGTATTTAGTCATCACAGCTTAGTTCTTATTTAGTTTTCGTCAGTGAAAAAAACACATTTGACAAACATTTTTCGTCGTAGTTTTAGTCGATGATATCAACACTGGACGGAAAGATAAGAGGCCGCGTTATTTACTGGGGTTTCTCGTCTTTCTCGTCGAGGGTTCTTAGCTGCATTAAGACTCGCTCGGCCCCCCATCCCACGCTAAGTCCCAACTCAAACACCCCGGCACATTTCAAATCACCTGAAAAAACCCCGTCTGAGCCGGAGGTCTTTAGCAGGGGGGATTCGGAAACATTTCAAAGAGTTTCGCTACTGAGTGTGTCTGATTGCTTTTGGAGCCGGTTACGTGAAAACCTAGCGATGCAAATGTCTCCTGGTCGTCTCCGTTTCAGCTCTATGTGTTTTCACCATGGCCCTGAGGCCTGTCCTGTTGAAATGACTTGACTCTGGCAACCTCGGAGGCTCAGTCAGGGACAATGAGAGGGGATTATGACAAGACAAGACAATGAGCGCTAGTGTTTTGCCTTTCTTTCAATCTTGCCAACAGAGGGGAAAACAACATTCAAGGGTAGAGCTTAAGGCTTCGGTTATATTATCTCACCTTAACACACACACGCACACACGGGCCTGTGGAGTGAGTGGTACCATCGATTAGGGTTGGGCTACGGAGGAACCAAAGGAACCAGATCCAACATTTTGGAACCATTTTGCGGAACTGGTTTTATCACGCTGTAAAGAGCTGGTACCCCAAACTTTAGCATTTCAAGGACCACCATAACTCTGAGTGTGTGCAAATGGAACCTAATGGACCCGTACACTCTCAGAGTTACAGTCCCGTAGGGGTCCATTTGGTACGCTCTATAGGAATCTTTATAAAGGGAACCGTTAAGGAATGGAACCGTTCAGAGAGAATCGATAAGGAACCTACCATTGACACAACTAGGGGATCCTCACCCTTCTGCTCACCCCTCCGATCTCTTAACCGGATAAATACCCATATGCGGCCTCATATCGTCACTGTCTGGCCAAAATCTCCTAACACATTTTTTGAGGTTTTAGATTTTTTTGGCATAAATCAGGGCTATTGAACACCCTTTACATCTGAGTGTTGGTTAAAATAATATTGAACCAATGAAAAGTAGTAAAAAGCCCTTCGGTCAAAACCTCCTAACTCCACTTGAGCTCATTTTCCCAAAAATGAACATTTTGTAGTTAGGAGGTTTTGGCCCGAGAGCAGAGATATATGCCTTGATATTATTTGTCCCTCTATGATTGGCTGCGGTTACACACACCGACGGACACCGCTTCTGGAATTCATAAAAAATGCCCTTCTTTTCTTCCATAGTTCATAGTTCAACACACACACCCAACCCCTTTGCAGACAGACAGGTTGTCAAGCACCACCCTGACAGGAGGCTACTGAGCCAGTGTTGCTGCTGGCACTCCTGGAGGTATCCGTTATTATACAACCTCGTGTTTTCACTCTGACACCTCTGGGCCCAACATTTTTCTCTCATGTTGTCAGCTATGGTTTGATACAAAGCAAAAAAATAGATTGAAGATGCTGCTTGGTTCTCTGGAGTGCTGCATCGCACCCAGGAGGGAAAGCAGCAGGACAAAGGTTGATGCTAGGTTACATACTGGGACAGGCTCCTTCATAAAGCCCATTTTGTGTGATTTTATAGGAAAATAATATCTTTGGTATTACCATTATTATGTGTCCCTCACCGATGTCTAAATCCTATATTACGGCCAGCATATCACAATAGTTGGTTGACACGAGGGATGTGTACCCACATTAAAGGAGTAGTTCGGCCCCAAAATGACTTTTTTTCTAATGATTACTCACGCCATGGAGACTTGAGTTCGATAATACTTTTTGGTTTTTGTCGAATTCCCAAAACAAAAATAAATGTATTATAGTAAACTTACCCTGACCGTTTCCCCATCCAGGGCCATGCATTCAGGTCCCCATCCGGAATCAATGGGGCTAAATTTACTATACCGGTAATCACATTTTTGTCTTAGGAATGCAACAAATACAAAATAAAATATTATTGAACTCAAGTCTCCATGGCATGAGTAATCAATAGGGGGAAAAAAAAGTCATTTTGGGGGTGAACTACTCCTTTAAACCTGGTATTTTGGCATCCCTATGGCTCATGTCCCCGACTCCCCCAATTTTCCAAAAAGTAAAAAAAAATAAAAAAAAAGAAATAAAAAAAAAAGATATGGTGTCTAAAAGCTTGACACAGCATTGTAATATGACGAAAAACATAGGGCTTAAGCAGATAAAAAGAACACTCCTTTTAGTTCACATAACAGACTGACGTTCATCATCATTTATGACTTGTACAAACTGCCGGGGGGAAGCTACTTCTCTTCCTGCACTGCTCAATAATCCTGCCAAAAGCGTAAATTACCATCGTACATAACTAACTAACTAACTAATGTTCTTAATCTTCCCAAAGTCTACTTGAATAGCCCAATTTGACGGATCTGTATACCGAGGGCAACCTCATGTCATTTCAACAACTGCAAAAGGTCTCATAACTTGCCGACAGCTCACTTCTTTAGATTCCTCCAGATTAGAGCCTACCTTAGGACTCATATACCTCATCTTGAACAGTTAACTGCCCCGGGGGAAAAGAAAAAAGCAAAGTGAAGGGCGGGCGGGCAAGGAGTGAGGAGGTTGTCGTGACACGGGGAGCGCTCTTTTCGGGAACATGAGGGAACTCTGGAATTCTCCTGACGGTAGAAAAAGGTTTCAGGGCCTCCTCTTGCTCTCTTCCTCACCTCTTTGGGCAGCAGGGAGATGAAGTCTCTCTGGAACTGCGGCTCGATCACCTGCATCATGTGCTTGACCTGCGTGGGCTCGCAGCTGTCGATCAGCTCGTCCAACGCCAGCAGCTTCTCCGGCCCGCTCCAGCTCTGCAGGGAGAGACGAAACAAAATCCCACGTTAACACAACGGCTGCCACCATTCACTTACGCTTTATTTTGAAGAGCCCCGGAAGCTCCGTGCGTGTGCACGTGGGTGTACACTGACGATCCAGGAAGGAGATCAGTTTGTTTACAAACGGTCGCAAAAACTAAAATCCTAACCGGGGCTGACCATCACGGCATAGTGTCGCCATGAAAACACCTTATTCAGAGATAAAGCCGTTTTTACGTTTCAGCATAGAATAGGAGTCAGTGGATAATGGCCGCTCTCCGTTGCTTCTGGCTGCGTTGCGTCATGACGTATGCAGTTTTTTCTTTCACCAGCACCCGTAGCAAGCGTCTAAGATGCGGGTTACCATGGAAACCTTATCTCGTCTGTGAACGAGTTTGGCTACCGGGGCAGCCAAATTGTTAAGGGGAGCGGTGTCGCTATTTCTACAAGTCATCTTCTCGACAACCAAACCTAACCCTAACTAGTGCATTCACCAAATATTCGAATATCAAAGTCACTATTCGACGTTGTTCACCGAAGTTACAAGAAGAGTTACAATAGAGCAGTGGTTTTCAAAGTAAAGGGGGAACATTAGGGGCCTTAAGTGGGTTCCAGGGGATTCGCAGCTAAATGACCGATATTTAGGAGCCAAATGGACCCTGTAACTCTGAGAGTGTACACATACGTTTGCACACTCTTAGAGTCTTAGTACTCTTAAAAGTCTTAGAAAAGTTTGCGAACCTCTGCGCCGAATAAGGAAGAGAGAATAAAGAGGAAAGGAGCACATACCACAGAACAGGTCTCATAATAAGAAGCCCTAGAGCGCCAAGATTTCCTATGCATTCGTGCAAATGGTACATAAAGTCTATTCGATTCTACACGGTACATAAGGACATGGATACTGTACTGTAGGTGTGACTACGCAGGGCATACGGTAAATGCCTCTGGTGCAGGTAGAAAACATATCCAGCATCATAGTATAAAATAGCAGCGGGTATATCAAATCGCATTTCGTTTAAAATCCATTCAGGCCTAGAACTATTGAATGCTTTAACCAGTGAAAAATAGCAGATCTACAAGCTCGCAGCGCGGCACTCTTTTGAAAAAGTCGTGAAAATGTGTGCAAATCTTTGAATGTGTGTATTTTCAAAGCGAACGTTTGTAACTCAAATTTTGCTTCTGGGTGGTCCCTGGAACTAGATATTTTGAGATGGGGGTCCGTGGCCAAATGAATATCATTTTGGGGGTCCATCACATGAAAAGGTTTGAGAACCACTGACATAGTAGTCTCTCAAGAACAGACGAACTGAGCTCCAGTTCAAGTGAAAAGGACCTTTTCTTTGACGATGGCTGGCCAGATTGCTGACATAGAAACATAGGTTTTTCAAAAAGACACTTTCAAAAGACACTTATAGAATTGGGTCAAAATTCAAATTTTCACGATTTTTCAAAAATAGCAGATCTACAAGCTCGCAGCGCGGCACTCGGTGCCGCGCTGTGAGCTTGTATATCTGCTATTTTTCAATAGTTAAAGCATAAAATAATGATACACAAAATGTGTACCCGTTCTAAATGGGTTAAGTGGCACTGCAACATGCCGTTTGGCGTTCGTATAAAAAGCCCGTTTTAGGGTTTATCTATATGCATACTGTGAACAGAGTGCCTTTTGGAAACAGCAGGGCGATTAAGCCCAAACGTGCGGAGGGCTTAGGGCGTAAAATACGTCTGTAAACAAGCCGATGTGCTTGTGTGTCGAGTGCATTACAAACTCACACAACACGCCCAAGTCATTCTTGCCCCCGAGGCACCTGGCCTTCTCTCTGGCAAGCACAACACATTAAAGGGTCATTTACACATCCAGACCTGGCCTGCGTCGAAGCACGGCTTAAGCCATTTAGGCCGGGGTACGCGTCATTGCGTATCATTTATGCTTTAACTATTTTCGAAAAATCGTGAAAAGTTTGAATTTTGACCCGATTCTATAAGTGTCTTTTGAATCCTTCTAAGGTTTAAAAAAAATAATAATATATATATATATATATATATATATATATATATATGTGTGTGTGTGTTTCCACGTCAGCAATCTGGCTGGCCATCGTCAAAGAAAAAAATGTCCTTTTCACTGGAGCTCAGTTGTCTGTTCTTGAGAGACCACTCTGTCAGTGGCTCTCAAACTTTTTCACGTGAAGGACCCCCAGAATGTATTTGGCCACGGACCCCCATCTCAAAATATTTAGTTCCAGGGACCACCCGGAAGCAAAATTTGAGTCGCAAACGTTCGCTTTAAAAATACACATATTCAAAGATTTGCACACATTTTCACGACGTTTTCAAAAATAGCAGATGCCGCTTGTATATCTGCTATTTTTCAATAGCTAAAGCATTCAATAATCCCAGGCCTAAACGGCTTAAGGCCCCCATAGAAAGAAATTACTCGCTGGCTGAATATTCACATGGTGTTTCCGAGGCCCCGGTAGGGGAGGTGAACCGTGGACCAATGGCCCACGGGTTTGTTTTGGAGGTCTACTGAAATGCAACCGCGATTACGGGGCTTAGCGGGGGAATGGAAAATGTGGCGCATGCGAGCCACCTGTAATTTGGCAGTTACGAGGCTGTTGCCAGAGGTGTTGGCTCCACAGGTAATCAGGGGGCTTTCAGAGAGAGAGAAAGAATTCCCTGCTGTTGACGGGTGTGGAGGACAAGCCAATAGCTACTTCCATCACGTACTCCTACATTATATGTATACAGTATTGTTTATGCAGCCAGGAGATTAGCACCTTTGGTAAAAAACCCTGGAACCCACCATTATAAAAAAAGAAGAAAATCCACAAGCTGAATATTTTAATTAGGAACAGGCCTTGTTTCTGTTAATGTTACTAAAGCACTGTTGTACAATTTTTCAACATTTCTTTAGAGCAGGGGTTCCCAAACCTTTTTGGCTCGGGGCACCCCTATAAATATTGTTTTTTTATCCGAGGCACACCTACATTATATTCATAATTTTCACTCCCAGCACCTTATATTTATAGCATATTTTAGCGTTTATGTTTAGCGAGGGAAAACGAGATAATAGCCATTTTGGTTAGAACTGACTGAAAATAACTTTGTACTTCAAGTTTAAAATGATACTAAATATATTTTTAAATGTCCAAATACGTTTAAAATATTATCAAATTATCTCACGGCACCCCTGGACTGCCGTCGTGGCACCCTGTCACCCACTTTGAAAACCCCTGCTTTAGAAAATAAGACGGAATATGAAACGAGTGGTTAAAAGGACCTGGGCCCGGTAGTTTAGGAAACTACCAGTTTCATCCGTGAACGACTCAATTTGCCTGCCAAGTCACGCTACAAAATTCATGTCCATGTTCCTCCACTTGCATTCCTCTTCTGATTTGGCTGCTATCAATGCATATGTTTTATTCAAACTTAAGTCTCAACAGAATGTCAGTGTGGTGAGGCTGCATTAAAGATTAGGTGCCATAGTTTTGTACTTTTTCTGGTTTTCAAGTGTCTATGAGGTTGACGGTATTTCATTAAACCCCCTGGTGTGGTTGTTATGAGCAATTATGTACTCCCTTTGTATTTTGGGTTTCTTCCTGGAGGCTGACACCTTGTGGGTCAAAAGTGCCGATCCAAAAACACAGATTAAATGACATCATAAACTCAGCCCCTCCCCTTTTACCATTTCACCCAACACTGTGGGTGTGGCTAACTTCAGCTGGGTCACCACCCACCTGACCAACCAGGCATACTTTAATGAACTGGTGGGTGTGGACACATAAAAACCAAATTTTAACTCTTTCTGAACACTTTTTTGGAAAAAGATTCTTCCTCCTAGTATAATCATAATACCTGATAATCATGTTTTAGGGGAAATCACAGCACTGCATCTCTAACTTAGAGACTTAGAGACTCTCAACAACACAGAAGCTGTGTAGCAAAAGCAACAACTTGGTCCACCCCCATCAGTCTAGGGTTGCGTTCTATAGCGGTGGCACCTGACTGGATGATCTGCCCCTTACTCTCTCAGTACTAATTGTTGGTAACAGCTCAGTGGTTAAGAGTAGCCGCCCTGAGACAGGAAGGTCAGGGTTCACTCCCCGGTCAAGTCATACCAAAGACAAAAAAAAGTAGCACCCAATGTTTGGCACTCAGCATCAAGGGTTGGATTGGGGCTTAAGTCGCTGTGACATACAAGCGTCACGTCCTGGGGGTGAAGCTTGTACATCAAGCCGCTTCACGCTATGGAAACAGGAGATAACCTCCTGACCCTATGGGTCACATGGCTCCGGAACAATTGGTTCCCAAGGCTACGCACTTACTAATTGCTGGCTTCCAACAGACGATATTTCCCCTGAATTCCCTACTGAATTCTACCATTTTCCATAACTTGTGACTGACTGGCTGGCTGGCTGATCTTTTATAAGGCTGTGTGTCCACCAAAGTGTGTCTCAGTTTTGGACCCCCCCCCCCCAATATAAACGATACACTACACTAGGGAAAACCCTGGCGTCCCTATTTTGGGCAAAAAGTAAAGTCTTTTTGTTTGTTTTTTTTATAGCAGTGATCCACAGGATCACAAAACATCGCATTGCTGTGTCATTTGTCATAATTATAGCAAAACATATCGTCACTGTCGGGCAGAAACCTTCCATCTCCAAGTTTCAAATGTGTATGTTTTTTTCACAAAGTAAAGCCCTGCTTCATCATACAAGGTTGTCGCACAAAAGTAGTGAAAAAGACGATCTATTGTAGATCATTTTTAAAATGATAAATACAAAACTAACAGTTTTGGACATACAAGGTTTCCACCCGACGACGACGATATGCATCTTAAATATTCCTAATTCACTTTCCTAATTCCATTTTTGTGGTCAAACCCCCAACCAACCAACCACTGGCCTACACCGAAGGGTTCCACTGATGAGTATTTTGTGCCACTTTTAAGACATTTTTTTTTTAAGTCCCATTTGATCAAACGTCAGCTGACACCCGTTGAACTTCCCCGTCCTTAAAGGCAAACATCAAACGCTGTTTTTTTTTTTGTTGCAGGGCTCGCCGGTTTAGAGCTGCTTTTCTGCTCACATGCTACAGGGCCTACAGGCTAAGACTGGAACTAGGGAATGTGCAGAATGCATCTTCTGAATTGTACAAAAGAGAGAAAAAGATAACAACAAGGCAGCTGTGAGTTGAAAACGAGGTCCCTGTCAGAACGAGTTTTCACCGTCGGACCCCAGCCATTGCATGGTAGTGGTTTTTTTGGGCCTCCTTCGGATAAATAACATTCACTATGGCAACCCTTTATGTGCGACATCAAAGGGAGAGCTCGGACGGACAAATACGTTTGGAGACGGCGTGCCATCTCTCATTGTCACACGACATGGAAGGAAGCCCTTAGCCCAGTAGGAGATGGGCTTTTCTTGGCAGACACACACATCCCTGGCCCTTGTAGGGTTGCTTCTGGTACAATGGACTGCTGCAACTGAAGTACCACCTCTATAGCCCACACACTGAGCACAACATGTACCGCCTCACTGTTCTCAACCTTTTCAGGCCGCGACCCCCCAAATAATCATATTTTAACACACACACACACACACACACACACACGCACACACCCTGACGAGAACTAAGAGTTGAGGCATTACATTTCGTATGACAAGGTTCTATTGTGAAACTAGCAGATCGACATGCTCACCACGCCTCGCGTTGCGAGGCGTTGTGAGCATGTAGATCAGCTGTTTTCACAATTTCTGCCTCTGATATTTGGCCAATGTTTAATTTGGGAGAGAAGCGACCATTAGGTCGCATGTAAAATGTAAAAATCGGCCTGATGGTGGCGCTAAATGGGACAGATCCAAGCTCAAAGAGACGACATTTGACTTGGTCTCTCTGTGCCTCTACAAACCATACCTCCGATAATAATCAACAGAAACACAATTCACACGATCTTTCACCAAATCAGAGATGTGAGGAAAAGCTAGGCGGGCAAACAAGGGTCGAGAGCTGAACCACTTAAAAAACCAGCTGGGAGGGAGCAAACTACGTCTTGACATTTTGTCACATTTAAGAAGCCATTATGTCGTGCACGAGGCTTTGTAGTCAAAGAGCAAAGCCATAATTTCTTCCCGTTTATTTTCTCAGAGGGTTACATTTAATTTATGATGGGCAGACAAAATGTAGTGCAGTGAGAGCCAAACCAAATTAAAAAAAGAAAAGCTGTTGTTTTTTCCTGTACAAGATGAAAAGGATTTATGAACTTGTGAACTATGTGAAAAGACAGATTCAGATGTTTAACTCCACAGACTTGTCTTAGTACTTATAGATGTTTTGGTAATGTACTTTAGTGTATTAACATCAACAATGTAACCTGTAAGTATGCTATTATGCAAGTAGCTGATTTTTTTGTACTTACTGAAAATGTCCCAAATGATTTAGATTGTACAGTTGCAAGTACATTACCAATTAGGAATAATTCAATCAAATATGAACAGATGCAGTATGGCCACGGTAAAGTGTTAAAATTCTTTCTAAGCCTCTCTACTAAGGGTGGCGGAAAAAAAAATCAATATGAATCGGTTATCTGTTTCAACACTAGCGATACGGCTGCATCAATGCGCGTTTACCCGGATCGGTCCAAATCGCGCTTGAATCGGTCAATTTATTTATTACTTTATTTATAAAGTTATTAATCGGATTCACTGGATTTTAGCATTAAATAATTAACCTGCTGTGGAACTCTGAACTCACTTACTCAGCGTTTACTGTTACAAATCATTCGTTCAAAAGTGAGCGCTGCTAAACACAGTGCAACGAAAAAAGAAAAAAAAAAGGAAAAAGCTGCCTGCGGGAAAGCTGCCCACAGCGTGTTGCATTTGGATGGGTTGTAAACGTGTAGATCTGCTACTTCCAGCGCAGCACACTGCTCCCTGTAAAATGACGCTTGCAACTGTGCGACGCAGCGACTTGTAAACAAACCAACGTGATAGTTCCATAAATATTCCAGTGGACAAACGCAACGTTTGGATTTTATAAGAATGCAACAGTAGTGGATTGGATATTACACATAACACTTTTCCCAGTAGAACCATCAGTCTCTGCATTTGCCGACAGCAAAGGTAAAATCACAGCATAAGTTTTATGCCCCCCCCCCCCCACCCCCCCCCCACCCCCCCACCCTCTTCAATTGTACATCGTCTACTTGCCGAAAAGTAGACAATGTACAATTGGAAGATCGGCTAATTTTCACGGCATATTCTCCCAGGTAGAACCATTTTCCAATTCCACGCTACAGTGGCTATATTTGTAATGTGATGGTTGGGACCAAAACAACAGGGAGCAATTATCTCGGAAAGACTAAGTGAACATTGATTGGGGATGAACATCTGCTTTTCGACGAGCCGTCGCTTTTACGGGACTCGGGAGACGTCCACGGTGGAGGAAGAGGATGATGAGGAGGGGGTGCAGGGCACACAGATTGAACAAAAAAGGCTGAGATTGAAGCAAATCGTCGTTGTTGGGCGGAAACCTCGTATCTCCAAGTTTCAAATGTGTACGTTCTTTCGCGAAGTAAAGCTCTGCTTCATCGTACAAGGCCGTCGCACAAAAGTAGTGAATACAGCTGATCTATCGGCCGTTTTCACTAGTTTAAATCGTTTTTAAAATGATAGATGCAAAACTAACAGTTTTCACCCGACAACGACGAAAAAACTAAAAAATCACACTTGTGTGAACTGAGCGGTGGTGTGTGTGTGTGTGTGTGTGTGTGTGTGTGTGTGTGTGTGTGTGTGTGTGTGTGTGTGTGCAACAGCACCCCTCCCTTAACATGTGTGGTCAGAAAAGGTTACTGCAAGCTACGGACACGGAGACAGACAGACAGACATACAGACAGACAGACAGACCCACACACACGGCCACGTATAGGAGCGTTGTGACCACCGCTCAAAAACTAAAAACTCACCTGAAATGTTCGGAGCCATTCTTGGAGCCCCGTGGGCGGCTGGATGGAGGTGATCCGTCTCCGCTGCTGGCCCTGACCGTGGCCGTTCCGGATGTGGCCGAAGGTGGTGGGCGTGGCCGGGCAGGGCACGCTGGGAGTGGCAGAGGAAGAAGAAGAAGAAACACTGATGAGTGTTAACTCATTGACTGCTTTACCACGAGTTTCCCCGAGTTATCCCATGCTAGAAGCTCTGGGCCGCCCCGGAAACGAAGTAAATAGGGAATGAATGCCCCACCCTTTAATGCAAACCCCATTATACCTGTTGTCATAGGACCCGTTTTGACCATCTGTTTGCCTGTGTCCTTTATGCCCATATATGGAGATATCATATAGGGATATCATATTTCATACAGATATATCATACAGACAGACATATCTGTATCTGTCTGTCTGCGTCCATTTCATGCCTATATAAGGATACACAGTGCCGGTTCCGGAAAACCCTGATGTCAGACATCAGCTCCGCATAGGGAGAATCCGAACCTTTCGCGCTGGTTCCGGAAAATCGCATTATCGGGTCGGGTCGAGGCCGGGCACTGCACTACCTGCTGCGGCGGGGAACACGCGTGCCGAATTTGAAGCCGGTGGGACGAACGGTTCTCGACATACAACAGGGATTACATACATAGATACATACACGCACCCTAACAGGCCTGGACATATGATTTATTTTTTTTAATTTTTTTCTATCTATGTGGCATGACCCACATACCAACCCCATTTTCAAACATGGCAGCCATGTGTGTTTACATTTGAAGAAAACATAATGGCTTCTATCTCAAGAATGCCTGAACGGATTTCCAAGCAGATTTTTTGTTTGAAAGCTGTGAACAGCACACACGTGGTGCATGATCCGTGCACTATGAATTACATGGAAGTCTAGTGGCATCCTGGAACTTCAAAGATATTTTTAAAATGCAGCGAATGAGTTAATCTGGAACCACTTTAACTACAATATTATTTTATGCCATTAAAACAATAGCAGATATATAAGATATAAAAGCAGAATCCACCTTCATGGGTAGATTTAAACTTTGAAGTCAGAGAAGGTCGTGAGCTTGTAGATTGGCTATTTCCTGCATACTTCATAGTAACGATTTAAGTGAAACAATTTGTCCAAAGCCTGACCCAGCCTCATACAACCCCACCAAAAAAAAACAAATAAAACTGTGACTTGTGGGGTTACTGAAAAGGCTAATTCTAATTAGAGATAAAGTGTGAAGCTACTCTCCTCGTCATAATTAGAAATTCTTTGAAACTCCATCCCGTTTACTCACAGGCGAAATCACCATTAATCGCCCCAAATAATTCCCAGAGCATGCTGGGGCTAGATTGCAATCAGCTTAATTGGATGTTTGCTTGTTATTGACCCAGCAGCGAACCAACACCAGTCCTGGACTGACCCTTCCTCTCAGCTCAGCTGCACGGCTTTGCCTTAATGTGGCCCACAATAGTCAGAGCGTTTCGGGCAAAAATCGTGCACTTTATGATAGAAGCATGTCATTTGGCACACAGTTAGAACTTGCCATATGGATCATTTTTGGCTATAGGGCCATCGCAGATTTGTCTTGGGAAACTTGTGAGAGCCAATCAAAGTTGGGCTCTCATAGACTTTACTATACAGCCAAATAATACAAAAAATAAATATGCTTTAAGTAGCATGTGAGGGGTCAAACTAGGTGTTTTTCCTGATTCTGAATCCAATGCAAGCATTTGTTTTGCACGAAAAACATTCCTTTCCGAGAAACGGACCACACAAAATCGTGAAAAGTGACGACTCATCACTAAACCATGGCTTTATGAGGGCAGTTTTTAGCCAAAGGAATGTTTTTCATGCAAAACAAATGCTTGCATTGGATTCAGAATCCCAAAAAAACACCTAGTCTGACCCCTCATATGCTACTTAAAGAATATTTATTTGTTGTATTATTTTACTGTATAATAAAGTCTATGAGAGCCCAACTTTGATTGGCTCCCACACGTTTCCCAAGACAAATCTGCGATGTCCCTATAGCCAAAAATGTTCCATAATATGGCATGTTCTAACTGTGTGCCAAATGACATGCTTCTATCATAAAGTGCATGATTCCATCAACATACTGCCCGAAACGCCTGGACTACAAGCCAGTTGATTCACATCACAGCAAGTCAAGTTAATTTCATGCCAGATCACGTAAAGGCTGTGCTAATGTCAACGCAGACTTCAGAGTGTTGGTTTAAGCCCAGTGTTTCTCAAACTTTCAAATGTCAAGGTCTCGTCTCAAAGAGCAATTCCAGGCTAAACCATATTCCCCCCTTAATTTAGGCCTAGAATTATTGAATGCTTTAACCAGTGACTCGGTGCCGCGCTGTGAGCTTGTATATCTGCTATTTTTTGAAAAATGTGTGAAAATGTGTGCAAATCTTTGAATATATGTATTTTCAAAGCGAACGTTTGTAACTCAAGTTTTGCTTCAGGGTGGTCCCTGGAACTAAATATTTTGAGATGGGGGTCTGCCAAATACATATCATTTTGTGGGTCCTTCACATGCAAACGTTTGAGAACCACTGTCTCTCAAGAACAGACTAACTGAGCTCCAGTTAAGTGAAAAGGACCTTTTCTTTGACGATGGCTGGCCAGATTGCTGACATAGAAACATAGGTTTTTCAAAAAACCTTAGAAGGATTCAAAAGACACTTATAGAATCAGGTCAAAATTCAAATTTTCACGATTTTTCTAAAATAGCAGATCTACAAGTTCGCAGCGCGGCACTTTCAGTAGTTAAATCATAAAATAATAATACACAATAATGTGTACCCGTTCTAAATGGGTTAAAATAATTTTGTTTTGTCAATTATTTGGGGGACCCCTTGCAAAAGCCTCGCGGCCCACAGGTTGAGAATGCCTAGATAGAGAAAGAATGCTCTTATATGAGAACAGTATCTTGTTATTTGGGGGAAAGTTCCGTCGGTCGCAACCCCAACCAAACAAGGGACATGAGATATGGGGCGCATATCCTACTACGAAGTCTACTATGTCAGTCTGTCCTCATCCGTCTGTCCCTTCAGTGGCTTGACCAAAACATCTCTCATATTGCACCTGAGCAGTGACCGTTGCATATGCAACACGTGAGGAAGCCATTCTTTTGACTATGGGATACGCAGTGACGTTCCCATAGCCCGGACGGACGGCGGGTGGGAAACGTGGTTGTGGTGGATGACTGATATATAGTCTGCACACCAATTAAAGGAGTAGTTCACCCCCAAAATGACTTTTTTTTTATTGATTAGTCACACCGTGGAGACTTGAGTTCAATAATATATTTTAGTATTTGTTGCATTCCTAATACAAAAAAAAAATAAAAACATATTATAGTAAGTTTTCCCCCATTGATTCTAGATGGGGACCCAAATGCATGGGCCTGGATAGGGACCCAAATAAGGCTCCATGGTGTGAGTACTCAATAGAAAAAAAGTCATGTTGGGGGTGAACTACTCCTTTAATGCTCCCAAAGAGTACGTTTACTTGTGGTTACGTGTCGAGCCTACCGGCTGTACAGGCTCGAAAGTGTAAGACAACATACTCTTTGTTAGCATTAATCGGTGTGGGGCCTTGTATTTTCCTATTTGTACATTATTCTTTAGTCCAGCACCCAGCCTGTATGGCCTTGGATGTTCGTGCCTGCAGCCTCTTTGTTAACTGTGGACGACTGATATATGACACACTATTAGATGATATGGCATTTTTTTGGGGCGTTTCAAATTGGACAGCATTCTATGAACACCAAGGAGACAAACTACTTTGAATCCATCCATGGTTCACATGCATGGATATATCGTCACAAAGGTTTAGGTTTATATCGCCTAAACCTAACCCTAACCCTAACCTCAGTAAAACTATGCCTAAACCTAACCCTAAATCCTAACCTCAGTAAAACTCTGCCTAATCCTAACCTCAGTAAAACTATGCCTAATCCTAAACCTAACCATAACCTCAGTAAAACTATGCCTAAACCTAACCCTAACCTCAGTCAAATTATTCCTTGTTCCCCGAAGGAGGCGCCGCCTGCTCCACCTTGTGCCCAAAAACGAGCGCTCCTGTTCTCAATCTAACTGAATCTCAAACTAACTGTGACCATGTACACTCCATGCATCCAAATGGAGATCCATAAATAACATATTCTCCTTCCAAGGTGTTCTCTTCTCCAAGGCCAGCTCCCCCCCCCCCATATTCCTCCAGAGACTTCAAAGTGCCCGCACACACGGTTCCAAAGATTTACGTTCAATTTCAGCCTGGCATCTCGTAACATCGGGGGACCTTGAGGGCACTGCCGGACTTCAAAGAGGGCAGTCGCGTGCCCTTGTATAATATAGGGTGTGTGTGTGTGTGTGTGTGTGTGTGTGTGTGTGTGTGTGTGTGTGTGTGTGTGTGTGTGTGTGTGTGTGCGCGCGCCTGTGGGGTGCAACAGTAAATCGAACTATCCATTTTAATCAAATCTTAAAAAAAAAGAATCAAATCGATTTGGAAATGTTGCTTTGCTTTTTTTTTATGGCAAAAGATTGCAGGTCTTTGAGCTTGCACATCCATTGTTTTCGCTCTTTTTGTATGCCACAAAACATCAAATAGGGCTAGTTGATGTACAAAGAAACAAATGAAAATAAAAAGCATGCCGTCGCGATTATACAATGAATCGAAAAAGTAATCAAAAGAATAATGGCTTAGAAAGGAATGTCTAGTTTGCAGCTCTGGTGGTGGGTGGTGGCAGGGACGTGCAGAGAATGTTAGAGAGGCAGGGGCTGGCATTTCCAAAAGGGCCTTTTGGTGGAAGCACCGGAAATAGCAGACCTCCAAGCTCACAGCGCGTCGCAACGCTATTTTCGGTGTGTGAAACCACACTGAACAAAGCATAATCAAGTCAATACTGGAGATGTGGCGTAAGGGCATGGATTTCTACACAGAGAGGGCAATTATTTCAACATAAGATGCTGCATTCAAGGTTCAGGAGAGTTTGGACAAGACAATTCTCTTGAACGCTGCCTTCAGGTATGGCATGGAAAGAGGGCATTTGCATTTCTTTCACCATAGTAAAAACTGCATTTATGGTCTGGAAAGGGCAGGGGCTCAAGCCCCCTTTCATGTCTATGTGTGTACGTGCCTGGGGGGTGGGGTAAACAATGCTGTGGGTCCAGACCTCAGCACTTCTTCTACATTCTGCCTGGCGACAGGAGTGCAGTGGCGGCGGCATGGGACCGCGGCTCTGTTGCATAATGGATTCATTTTTAATGGGATAGGAAGCTGCGACTGGGACCAATTACATGGCAGCGTTGCCAGTAAAGCGCCGTCGCCGCCGTGCTCGCTGAAAGTCTCTGGGAAAGGGCAACAACAGCCTCCTTGCGTGTGTGTGTGTGTGTGTGTGTGTGTGTGTGTGTGTGTGTGTGTGTGTGTGTGTGCGAAAACACACCTAAAACACTCAAGAATTTGAACATCTGGGAGTTCATAGCGGATGCATCCGATATAACAGAGCTCTGTGTGTGTGCGGACGTGCACGTGTGCGTGTGTGCGTGGTGGGTAGGGATGGGACGATATGAAAATGTCATATCACGATTAATGTGCCAAATGAAATCGCGATTTAGGATATTATCACGATAATCAACATCCATTATCCTGGGGCCGAACATTTGCCAAAAAAGAGCAGATCTACAAGCTCACAACGCGTCGCATTGTGAGCTTGTAGATCTGCAATTTTTTGGCAAAGACATTTGATAGAGAGTGAAAAAAAGACTGTATCAAGTACGTATATTATAAGTACCTTTTTACCAATAGAGGGTTTAAGTGGTACCGGATATGCAGCTCAGCAAATAAAAGGTGAATTGATCCCAGTGCCTGACGGAGGATGATATCACGATGAATTAAATCTCTACGATACGATTATCCTGAGTGTTTTTTATCACGACAAACGATAATATCGCGTATCGTCCCATCCCTACTGGTGGGTTTGGGATCCAGAACTGTGTGTGTGTGTGTGTGTGTGTGTGTGTGTGTGTGTGTGCGTGCGTGCGTGCGTGCGTGCGTGCGCACCGCACTGCGTGCATGTGTGTGTGTGTTTTAATTTTGTATCTGACAAGATGTCAGATTATATGGTTATCTCTGTTCATATCAGCTCTCGCTCTTCCATTTCAGCTCGCTGCTCATCTAGATGTGTGATATGAGCACTTCAAAAGCAGCAGATAAGGTGTCCCGTTTCCATTAAGCTCCATTTCTGGAGGTAGAAGCTCTTAATAGGGATGGGAATGGTCAATGCCCGTGTTATTCGGAGGTCTAATGTCACTGAATAAAGACATTGGAAAGTAAGTACGCTTTAAAACAGGGGTCTTCAACGTTTTCAGGCCAGGGACCCCTTAGCTGAGAGAGAGATGAAGCAGGAACCCCCACAAGCTTTTCATAGATTCCATATAGTTTCATCGTTTGACTGCACAATCATCAGTGTATTTTGGATTCATGTCAATTTGTGATTTCGGATATTTAACCACTTGAACCGTTAATACTTAATAAACTTTCACTCTGTACTTAGTCTGCTCTTTTTCCCCACTACACCAAAGCTCTTTGCCGAAAATAGCCGATCTACAAGCTCACAACACCTCGCGCTGCGAGGCGTTGTGAGCTTGTAGATCTGCTATTTTCGGCTACAGTTCTCAGAATATGGACACTAGGGTTCAAGTTGTTCATATAAAAAGGATTGGAAGATTTGGAGGACCCCCTGTAGTAAGTCTGAGGACCCCCTAGGGGTCCCGGAACGAAGTTATGGAAAAGACTTAATATCGGGGCATGTCTGATATCAACTGATCCATAAGAACGCATGATATCGCATTGCCTCGCAACCAATTTCAATTACACGTTCATTTGAGTCTCTAGAAGTAGGCCTACTTAAAACACTTACTGTATATACTCCATTTACTGGGGTTGACTAGGTCCGCTAATATTTCCCTTTGAACCACATGGCATGAACTGAACTTAATTTCATTCGACCACTTAAAAAGAAATTAGATTGCGAAACCGTCCAGATCTTTAACAGAGCGTTAAAAGATCCGGACGCATCGGCTGCATGATCGCCTACACCTTGAACGTTTTCAGGCCAAGGACCCCTTAGCTGAGAAAGAGATGAAGCAGGGACCCCCATAACCTTTTCATAGATTCCATATAGTTTCATTGTTTGACAGCACGATCATCAATGTATTTTGGATTCATGTCAATTTGTGTTTTCAGATATGTAACCACTCGAACCGTCGATACTTAATAAACTTGACCTTTCACTACGTACTTAGTCTGCTCTTTATCCCCTCTACACCAAAGCTCTTTGCCAAAAATAGCCGATCTACAAGCTCACAACGCCTCGCAGCGTGAGGCGTTGTGAGCTTGTAGATCTGCTATTTATGGCTAAAGTTCTCTGAATATGGATCACTCAAAGATTTGGAGGACCCCCTGTAGTAACTCTGGGGACCCCCTAGGGGTCCCCGGACCCCCTGTTGAAGACCCCTGGCCTACACCAAAGAAAGGTCAGATAGTGGCCGTCGATGCACTCTAAAACAACTCCTTACCTTGGATACTCCGAGCCTTTGCAGGGCTTTTTTCCTGAAGGGAAAGATCGGACCTCGGGGCCATGGTCTAACTTTCTCTTCATCTGCAATTCAAAGAGAGGAGGGAGAGAGAGAGGGGGGGAGGGGGTGGAGAAATAGAGGAAGAAGAGAACAAACAAAAAAGAAAACAAGTTAGAAAAGCCGTCGCTGAAGAGCCAGCCAGACACTGGAGAAGGTCACATTTACAATCACTGTCGGGCAGAAACCTCGTATCACCAAGTTTCAAATGTGTACATTTTTTCGCTGAGCGAAGCCCTGCTTCATCGTACAAGGCTGTCGTACAAAACTAGTGAAAACGGCAGATCTACAAGCACACAACGCCTCGCGGTGCGAGGCGTTGTGTGCTTGTAGATCGGCTGTTTTCACTAGCTTAGTTCGTTTTTTAAATGATAAGCGCAAAACAAACGCTTTCGGACATACAAGGTTTCCACCCGACAGCGACGATTTACAATCGACACAGACAGACACTCTCCACCCAGACATATTCATTTAATCGCATCCTTCTGTAAAGTAAATAACAGCAGCAATCGGAAACCACGACTATAATTCATGCTTTGCAATGCACCCTCCTCTCTCTCTCTCTCTCTTTCTAAATGTCATCCCATCTAAAAAAAACAACACAGAGATGACATTAGTCATCTCCCTCTATACTTTGACCAGGCACGTGCACATATAGACATCAAAGGGGGCTTGAGCCCCTGCCCTTTTATCCGTCTGTAAATAGTGCCCTCTCCAGACCATGAATGCAGTTTTTACTATGGTGAAAGAAATGCAAATGCCCTCTTTCCATGCCGTAGCCTTTCTTACTGGAACTTTAGTTGCACTGACTCTGACCTCTAAGGACCTTCCAGGGAGGGTGCTCTTGTGCGTCTTGCTGCGTCACCCTCTCTTGTTTCTTTCTTTTTCTAGTTGTTTTTATATCGCACTGACCTTTGGACACTCTGCACTATTAGGTTGTGTTAGTAGTTTTGAGTATTTTTGCTTGTGTTTGACATGATGGTGAGATGGTGAGAACGAGCATTGACTGTTATGGTCACTTTGATTTGGGGGCACTGTACTATATTGATAGTTGTGCCTAAGGACACTTTATGTACAGGTATATATACAGTATATATTATTTGTTCCCTTTCTTGACGTACCTTGCTCTTACTGTACACTGTTCTTTTTTTTATTTTCTTTATATTTTTTTTCTTACTTTTCTGTAACTTTGTAAATAACTTTATACTGCTGTGCTGCCTCTGGACAACTGATTTTCCCCCTTGGGATAATAAAGGTATCTATCTCTCTATCTACATTTTAATTCCATGTCACACAAAAAAATCCCAACTTTTTTACACTCTGCCTGGTGTCAACAGGTGTGACGCAAACGTGCCATTACCCCCAGTGAGGCGCAACAGACGTCACGTTTCATCACGCTTCAGCTGATAATTAAAAGGCTACGGCGGCTTCTGTCATCGGTGCACATATTGGACCGGAGCGGGCGCCAAGGTTTATGCTATGCCCCGCCACACGACGATAGCCGATCTACAAGCTTGGAGCGGTGTCGCGGAGCGACGCGCCGGGAGCTTGTAGATTTGCAGTTTTCAGGGAGACCGTCTGGGTTTCCACCACAGATGGCTTTCAGAGTAATTAGGGACGGTTGACAGCAGACATGGGAGTTGAAACACAGAGCCGCCGTGAATCACAAGGACCAAACAAGGGTAAACACGGTCATGTGTGTGTGGTCGTGAAATTCCGGGAACGAACGGCGATGACGCGCCGCTATGTGATGGAACAAGCTCCATCTTTTAGATCAAGCGTCTTCAACAGGGGGTCCTCAGAGTTACTACAGGGGGTCCTCCAAATCTTCAAATTCTTTTTTAAATTAACAGTACTGCTACCGTTGACAGTCCTCACCGTCATTTAGAGGGTTAAAATCATGGTGCCGTTGACGACGCTCACCGCCAATCTTACTGTAAATACAGTAAATATATTATGACTTACTATACGCGTGGTCCACTGTGCATCGGTAAACCCCGTGACTTGTTTACAACGCACGTTGGGCGTGCACGCGAAGTGAACCTCCTCCATAGTAAATCCATTGAGAGGCCCATAAAGAGACTTCATTTACTCAAAAAGAGACATTTTGATCCAAAGGGTGGCCTGTTTACAGTACAAACTGCACTCGGCAGGGCGCAGCCATGTTTCTTTTCTGGGCCCACACTGTCATGCGACTAGATGGCGTAAACGTTGAAGTCAAGTGATAATCCATCTGCACAAAAACAACCCCGCCCAGGCCTTCAGAATATTAGCGGCGGCCTACGGAGGAAGCGGCGCGGCACCAAGCATCCCTTCAAATTAAGAGGCAGTAGAAGTGTTCTTTTCAAATCTTTTTTTATTAAGGTACAATGTCACAATGAGGCAGGTACACACATAGTGATGGCACCCCAAATCACATTCCAATCACAATAATCATTGGTACAAAATATCACAAGATCTGAGGCGATCACGGTACGTACACATTCAGTTGTAAGGAAAAGAAACCCTGCCCTTAAGAGATAATAAAAGAAAACATTTTTTCCCATATACCCAATTTAGTGTCAAGCCAATTCCCCCATCCCCATACTCTACGTTAGACCTATCCCTGCTAATCCCCACAGTAGTCATTGGGAGGGTAAAGACAACAACGGGTCTCCTCCGATACCGAGGCAGTAGAAGTGTTAACAACCTGAATGTGTGCTGGTGTCCATATTCTGATTACTGTAGCCAAAAATAGCCGATCTACAAGCTCACAACGCCTCGCAGCGCGAGGCGCTGTGAGCTTGTAGATCGGCTATTTTCGGCAAAGAGGTTTGGTGTAGAGGGAGACTAAGTGCAGACTGAGAGGTCAAGTTTATTAAGTATTGACGGTTCAAGTGGTTAAATATCTGAAAACACAAATTGACATCTATACTATAATTTTGCGAATGTCTGTCTGAGTGAGTGAGTGAGTGTCTGTCTGTCTGTATGAAACAGCGTTTCTCCTCGGTGGCTGGAGCAATTGATCTGAAATCGCATCACCATCAGCATATGAACACACCTGACATAACTGTGAAGCCCGTTTGTCACTTTCACAAATCGTATGCTGTATAATAGCATTTTTATGGTGTATCTATATCTATTTAGCCTACAGTACCTTTTGTGACCACACATGTTAAGGGAGGGGCGCTGTTGTTCAGGCCATGCACAATCACACACAAACCCACACACACACACACACACACACACACACACACACACGGGGGGGGGGGGGGGGGGGGGGGAGTGTGTGTGTGTGCAGGCGGGCAGGCGGGCGGGCGGGCGGGGGGGGGGGGGGGGGGGGGGTTCTGGCCCTGTTACAGATGTTGTCCAAAAATCATGCAGATCGGTACACAGTATCTCTGTAGCCGTTAAATGGAACGGGTATTTCTTACATTGATGCTCCTACATATTAGCATGCAAGCACCAGTTAAAGTTACTTTCCATCCCTCATATACTGTGTGCACAGTGCACATCCCATAACCCACACACTGCACATCATTTCGGAGCTCATATCTTTGAACGGGTAAGGGCTAGTGAATCCAAAATAAACTGATGATCGTGCTGTCAAACGATGAAACTGTATGGAATCTATGAAAAGGTTGTGGGGGTCCCTGCGTCATCTCTCTCTCGACTAAGGGGTCCTTGGCCTGAAAACGTTTAAGATATGTTAATGGTCTGGAAGCCTGGATAACATAATGAGCACAAGTTCCAGCGGGAGTTAGAAGTCTATTCTTTTTTTTTTTACAAGTTTCAAAAAGTTAAATAAAAAAATCGAAGCAACCATTTTTAGTGTACTTAGATCTCACATAAGAAAAGCTTCTGTTCTAAATTCTAATTGTGTGCTTCACACAATTTAATCTGTCAGCCAAGGAATTCTTCACACGCACGCAGGAGCGCACGCGCACGCACAAGTGACTGTTCCTCGTCCTTTGTAGGCTCACAACAAGTCAATCTCTCAACTACAGACCGAGGACAATCTCCCCAGCTTTGGTTGCCAGAACTGGGTGTGGAGCAACTCATTTTTTAAAATACACCTGCATTGCAGAACCAAGCCACAGTGTTTAGAGCAGTCCTTCACATTGGGAGGCAGTGAGGATTGGCTTCCAAAGCAGTAGGCGTACAGTAGGTTGGTTAGCAGCTGTTCTACCGACTACCTTGGATTTTAGAAGTCCTCGGGAGATGCAACTCAAATGTGGAGATCTCAGATTGTCTGCTGGTAACCCGAGACAACATCATGTATCACGAAAAGACTGATTTGACTGATTTATACCAGTAAGACTCCCTTATCGGACACAAACTTTAGAAGGCATTCGTAGCCAATCAGGAGGGAATATGGGAAGTGGAACAGATCCATGTTGATGACATGACTTTAGAGATACTGTGTACCACTTTGCGTGATTTTAGGGCAAAATCTGTAGGAGCAGTGTCCAAAAATGTGTTTTGCAAAAGTCGCCCTGATGGTGGCGCTAGAAGAGGGCCGTGTGAGAAATTAGGGTTGTCATCCAAGGAGTGTGTGTGTAAAGTTTGGCATGGATAGGGGCAGCGGTGCCGGAGATAAGAGTAGGGCAAAAGTGTGACGTGACAGACAGAATGACAGACTGACAGACGAGGTCTCTGTGTTTATGCTAGTCACAAGTTCTTATTAATTATCTATAAAAGAGACTCTTTATCGCATTCAACCTGGCATTCCTATGTAGGGCATGGCATTATAGGCGAAAACTTAGTTTAGAAAATGCCAGTCTGTTGTATGATTATTCAACCTTGATGGTTGGATGTACTGCGATCTGAGTGAAGCGTCAATGTGTCTATAGGTCAGACAGACAGAGCCATGTCTCTCAACAGATCATTTGTCTCTTACTGCAACAAGCACGCATTTCGGAGCAAACATTGATCAAATTCCAAATTGAATCATGAAGTCATTTAGAAAGGAAATCATTTTGTGGCCTTCCTGATTAGAAGCAGTACAGTAAGTTCAAAGTCAAAAGAGCCTGCACGTCATAAGGGAATAGAAATGCCGCGTGGGTAGAAATGTTGCAGATGAGCCAACAACGAAAAACAAACGTCTAACAGTACAGCGAGGCAACGCTTTGTTTAGAACGTATTAGTTCAAACTCTTATGATGCAGTTTCCCCCATTAGAGGTCTATTACTGCAGAACAGCCTGTTAAAAGTTTTGTATTATTATCTTTTTTTGGGGGAGAGGTTACTTGGGGACCAGCTTTACTGAAATCCACGCTTGTGTGCAGTTAATTATGCGCTTTGTCAGAATTGTCCTGCAGCCGTTTGTGCTAGCGAGACACTACCCACCTGCAGTGTGCCATCACACAACTGCTCTGGGCTGATTTACAGCACTGTTCATTTTGACAGCAAATTTTTATGTGGTTTTCAGTCTTTTGAATACGAATTCCATTTAGTTTTAGGTATATTTTATCAGAAAAGTCTTAGTTTTAGTCTAGTTGTAGGTGACTGAATATCCTAAGATTTTAATCGACTAAATGTACAGTTGATTTCGTCGACAAAAAGGTATTTGGGGGAAAAAGTACAGTCGATTTTGTGGACAAAAACGTATTTTGGCTGGCGACGTAATGCCCGATTTTACATTTGGTTGCATGCTGAAAAAATAGCCGATCTACACGCTCACAACACATGTGAGCTTGCAGATCTGCTATTTTCAGAGCGCAACACCCGAGCACAACCACACAAAGAATGACAGCAGTTCTACTGAATCTCTTCTCCACGAGTCCCTCCCTGACATTTTAGTAGTTTTGCTCAGGGAATTGTCAATATATTTATGTTTTTACCTCCACCCCTCATTTCTCACATGGCCCTCTTCTAGCGCCACCATGAGGCAGATTCTTTGCAAAACACATTTGTGGACACTGCTCCTACAGATTTTGCCCTAAAATCACGCAAAGCGGTACACAGTATCTCTACAGTCATGTCATCAACATGCATCTGTCCCATCTAGCGCCACCATCAGACCGATTTTTGCAAAACACATTTTTGGACACCGCTCCTACAGATTTTGCCCTAAAATCACACAAAGGGGTACACAGTATCTCTTAAGTCATGTCATCAACATGGATCTGTCCCATTTCCCATATTCCTACCATTGCCTTCTAAAGTTTGTGTATGCGACCTGACGGTCGCTTATCTCACAATTAGGGAGTCTTACTGGTAGTCATCATACGAAAAAAGTAGACGGCGAACATTTCGTCACAATTTTAGTCGACGCCGATTCATAGTTTTGTCGTGCCCTGGTGTTGTGCAGCGGAATTAGCAGATCTACAAGCTCACAACGTGCGCTGTGAGCTTGTAGATCTGCTATCATCCAGCCAGTATAAATCGGGAAACACGGCACAACATGCTGCGCGGGGATCTTTGGGAAGTCCCTCTATATTGCAGCGTTCACTGGCACCGAGCTCACATCCACATGTGTAGGCTATAAAAAAACATGTCTGGAAGCCACAATGTGCTTTGGAGGGATTTGTGTAGTTCCTGAGTAGTGTTCTCTGGAAGGGGAAGGGCAGGGGCGGCGTCGCACCAGATTCTGGGCCCTGGGTACAAGGATTCACTGTCTGCGGGCCCCCCATGAATGTTCTAACCCATTTAGATGGGGAACACATTATTACGCATTATTCAATGCTTTGGCTATTGAAAAATAGCAGATATACAAGCTCACAGCGCGGCACTCGCTTGTAGATCTGCTATTTTTGAATCTTTTTGACCCGATTCTATAAATGACTTCTAAATCCTTCAAAGGTTTTTTGAAAAACATATGTTTCTGTGTCAGTGGTTCTCAAACTTTTTCATGTGAAGGACCCCCAAAATTATTATATGTATTTGGCCACGGACCCCCATCTCAAAATATTTAGATCCAGGGACCCCCCAAGAAGCAAAATTTGAGTTACAAATGTTCGCTTAAAAAAATACATATATTCAAAGAATTGCGCACATTTTCATGACTTTTCCAAAAAATAGCAGATCTACAAGCTTGCAGCGCGGCACTCGGTGCCGCGCTGTGAGCTTGTATATCTGCTATTTTTCAATAGCTAAAGTATAAACTAATGAACCTTGGGCCCTAGTAACTCAGTCCCACTTTTCCCCCCCTTGTGACGCCCCTGGGTAAGGGAAGGGAGGGGAAGGGGTGCTGGGTGAGAATGTTTTGAAGCTCCCCTTCTTGTCTGCTCATTGTTTTGGGTAGATGAACATGTCTCCTCCACACTAAGGCTGCTTTCATTTGTTCTTTTCCTTCCTTCGCTGTTGTGTTTGTACAACAACACACCCCTCCTCTCAATTCATGTTTCTTTCTGTCTGACAACACAGCGCGTTCCCCCGAATAGCATGGTAGTAAACGCTCACAAAAGGGCCAGAGGGCCAAAAAAGCAAGAAAAATAATAGCAACACGTTAGTTTGTCTGACTTTTGGTAATGCATAAACCCATTTAGGCCTAGAATTATTGAATGCTTTAACCATTGAAAAATAGCAGATATACAAGCTCACAGCGCGGCACCGAGTGCCGCGCTGCGAGCTTGTACATCTGCTATTTTTGAAAAAGTTGTGAAAATGTGTGCAAATCTTTGAATATATTTATTTTCAAAGCGAACGTTTGTAAGTGAAAAGGACCTCTTCTTTGACGGTGGCAAGCCAGATTGCTGACATAGAAACATAGGTTTTTTTCAAAAAACCTTTCGACGGATTCAAAAGACACTTATAGAATCGGGTCAAAATTCACATTTTATACGATTTTTCAAAAATAGCAGATCTACAAGCTCACAGTGCAGCACTCGGTGCCGCGCTGTGAGCTTGTATATTTGCTATTTTTCAATAGTATAAAGCATAAAATAATGATACAAAATAATGTGTACCCATTCTAAATGGGTTAAAGTAGGCATTTACACTTGTTTTGAGGCCGTTCCTTGTTTCCCTCTTTGAATAGCAGACGGTGTGGTTGAGGAGATAGGAATTAGGAAGGCCCCAAGGACGAGTTTGAGAATGTGAAATATTTTGTTTGGTTTTTGTTTTTGACGACGGGAGCCACCGAAATGATAACCACGGCGACTGAGCCAGCTGCACCCAGGTTCTATGAGAAGAACGACATAATTGGCGGGTGGAAACCTCGTATCTCCAAGTTTCAAATTTGTAAGTTCTTTCGCAAAGTAAAGCCCTGCTTCATCACACAAGGCTGTGGCACAAAAGTAGTGAAAACAGACGATCTACAAGCACACAACGCCTCGCGGAGCGAGGCGTTGTGTGCTTGTAGATCGGCTGTTTTCACTAGTTTGAATCATTTTTAACATGATAAATGCAAAACGAACGGTTTTGGACATACAAGGTTTCCACCCGACAACGACGACAATAAAAACACCCTAGCGGGAAATTCCACTCGGATAAGAAGAGAAGGACAAGAAGAAAAAAAAATCAATTCAACTCCCATCAACTCACTGTCTGACTGAATAGCAAGGCCCTGACTTGACAGATGTGTGTGTGTGTGTGTGTGTGTGTGTGTGTGTGTGTGTGTGTGTGTGTGTGTGTGTGTGTGTGTGCGTGCGTGTATAGAGAGCACACAACCGCTTCAAGGGTTGATTTATACTTAGTCGGGCACCGGTGTCGCGCACCAAAAACAGCCGATCTACAAGCTCACTTCGCGTTGTGCGGCACCGCGTCACAAGCTTGGCGATCGATCGTCTCTTTAACCCATTTAGGCCTAGAATTATTGAATGCGTTAACCCGTGAAAAATAGCAGATATACAAGCTCACAGCGCGGCACCGAGTGCCGCGCTGCGAGCTTGTAGATCTGCTATTTTTGAAAAATCTTTGAATATATGTATTTTCAAAGCGAACTTTTGTAACTCAAATTTTGCTTCTGGGGTGGTCCCTGGAACAAAATATTTTGTGAAGGGGGTCCGTGGCCAAATACATATCATTTTGGGGGTCCTTCACATGAAAAGGTTTGAGAACCCCTGACATAGTAGTCTCTCAAGAACAGACTAACTGAGCTCCAGTTAAGTGAAAAGGACCTTTTCTTTGACAATGGCTAGCCAGATTGCTGACATAGAAACATGGGTTTTCTAAAAAAAAAACCTTAGAAGGATTCAAAAGACACTTATAGAATCGGGTCCAAAATTGAAATTTTCACGATTTTTCAAAAATAGCAGATCTACAAGCTCGCAGCGCGGCACTCGGTGCCGCGCTGTGAGCTTGTATATCTGCTATTTTTCAATAGTTAAAGCATAAAATAATGATACGCAATATGTGTACCCGTTCTGAATGGGTTTAAGGAGAGCAACACGGCGCGGTAACCGAGGCATAAGTCAGCAGCCGTGACACTCCCCCCTATCAGAGACGTATGGTTGTAGAATTATTTCCCCAGGTCACCGGAGTGTGACTAAAGGGACCGGGGCGAGTCGACCTCGGGGGAAATAAATGAAGCAGCGAGCTGCCATGAAAAGAGCTGCGTTGGTACTGATTAAAAGCCACATGTGTGTGTGGAGGGACTCGGAACAGGCTGCCGTGGTGTCAGTCAGATCGAGGCAGTAGTCGGAGCCTAAGAGCACGTCGGCCGGCGAGGGAGAATGGGACGCCAACTAGGGGTGGGACGATAAGCGATGTTGTCGTTTATCGTGATAAAAAAAACACTCACGGTAATCGTATCGTGGAGATTTCATTTATCGTGAAATTGTCCTCCGTCATGCACTGGGATCAATTCACCTTTTATTTGCCGAGCTGCATATCCGGTACCATGTAAACCCTCTATTGGTAAAAGTCTAAAATGTTCATTCATATGGAAAAAAATAATTTCTTTCAACATAGAAAAACTACAAGAAATCTAAGCAAAGCAGGAATTTGCTGGCAATGTAAATGTAGCCAAGTAAGCCAACGTCTTCTTCGGCTACACAGCTGGGAATTACTTGAAGCTACAACTCTTCATCTGATTTCATTCACAGCTGACATTATTTGGCTTTATATTCCTCATACGTACAGTACATAGTATATACGTACGTCTTTTTTTCACTCTATCAAATCTCTTTGCCAAAACATAGCCGATCTACAAGCTCACAACGCAACGCGCTGTGAGCTTGTAGATATGTTTTGGCAAATGTTCCGCCCCAGGATAATGGATGTTGGGGATATTTTGATTATCGTGATAATATCGTAAAACGCAATTTCTTTGGTCACAATAATCGTGATGTGAAATCTCATATCGTCCCATCCCTAACGCCAACAAGTCTAATCTCTTCAGAAACGAGAGACGCTCGTGGGATCGGTGGCGGTGCAGTACTATATATTCTTTTTTTTCTCTCTCTCTTCTCTGCAGTATATCATCTATATTCCATCAAGTCTTAAATGTAAAAAATATGCGGCCGTGAAGGTTCCATTGATTACGGGAGCCAGTGGACGAGCTTAAAGGATTCCCCAGCTTTTTTTTTTTTCTTTTTTGCCGAGGTCCCATTCAGCCCACCTAACTCCCTTGTTCTCTCCGAGGAGTGATCTCACTGCGTTGGCACTTCAATAGGCAAGGAGTGCTGGGATGTGTGTGCGTGTGTGTGAACGTACTGGCTGTGTGTGTGTGTGTGTGTGTGTGTGTGTGTGTGTGTGTGTGTGTGTGAACGCGCTGGCTGTGTGTGTGGGTGTGTGCGCGCACGCACGCGCAAGCTTGTGTTTGAAAGAAAACATAAGACACTCACTGAGCGAAGAGGGAGAGAATGGGGTGTTGGTTGTCGTAAGTGTGTGGTGTGTGTGTGAACGTGTGCGTGCATGCGTGCATACGTGCGTGCATGTGACTGTCGTCGCTGTCGGGTGGGAACCTCGTATCTCCAAGTTTCGAATGTGTGCGTTCTTTCGCAAAGCAAAGCCCTGCTTCATCGTACAAGGCCGTCGCACAAAAGTAGTGAAAACAGCCGATCTACAAGCACACAACGCCTCGCGGAGCGAGGCGTTGTGTGCTTGTAGATCGGCTGTTTTCACTAGTTTAAATCATTGTTCAAATGAATATTTTTTGACCCGATTCTATAAGTGTCTTCTGAATCCTTCTAAGGTTTTTTTTTTTTTTTTAACTGTTTCTATGTCAGAGGTTCTCAAACCTTTTCATGTCAAGGACCCCCAAAAGGATATGTATTTGGCTACAGACCTCAATCTCAAAATATTTTGTTCCACTTCAAGGGACCCCCCCAGAAGCAAAATTTGAGTTCGCTTCACAAATGTTCGCTTTAAAAATACATAAATTCAAAGATATTTTCACGACTTCGGCTGTTTTCACTAGTTTAAATCATTGTTCAAATGATGAATGCAAATCAAACGGTTTTGGACATACAAGGTTTTCACCCGACGACGACGCTATGTGTGTGTGTGCGTGCGTGCCTGTGTGTGTGTGTGTGCCTGTGTGTGTGTGTGTGTGTGTGTGTGTAAGAGGGGGCGGAGTGGAAGGCGTTGAGAAGCGGAGTGTGTGCACAGCCTCCTGTGTTTAAAGGCCTGGGAAAAGGTAACCGGAGACGAGTGGAGAATGTTATGTTTGGAGAAGCGCTTCTAATCAGACTTTCGTGGTGTGGCGTCTACGACGTCTAGGCAGCTCCTCCGGCTTGCGTCTCTCCCCCGGCCAAGACACGACCGGAGGACAGACGAGCACAGATGGGTGCAGAGAGAGAGAGAGAGAGAGAGAGAGAGAGAGAGAGAGAGAGAGAGAAAGAGAGAGAGAGAGAGAGAGAGAGAGAGAAAAAAGAATGTGGAAAAAATAAAACCATGCAATCTGGGAATTCGAGCTGCTCTGCCGGTTGCATGATAGATACTGTACGCAGAGCTCTACTGTATTCGACGCAGGGATGGGACGATACGCGATATCATCGCTTATCGTGATAAAAAAACACTCCTCCTGTCTTGCACTGGGATCAATTCACCTTTTATTTGCCGAGCTGCATATCCGGTACCACTTGAACCCTCTGTAATTGGTCAACGGTACTTATAATATACTTTCTTTTTTTTACTCTCTGTCAAATGCCTTTGCCAAAAAAATAGCCGATCTACAAGCTTGTAGATCGGCAAATGTGTTCCGCCCCGGGATAATGGATTTTGATTATCGCAATAATACCGTAAATCGCGTCACAATAATCGTGATATGAAAGTTTCATATCGTCCCATCCCTACATGATAGCTCATACTGTAGGCAGAGCTCTACTACTGTATTCAATGTCCAAGAAGCGTTTGAATGGACTGTGCGTGCATGCGTCATCCCAGCTCTCCTGTGTCTATTCACTGTATTATCTAATTAGTGCCCAATAATTCAGTTTAAAAAGAAACAACTCAAAGACCGCAATCACTCCCCGATGTAATAACACCTCACTTCATTGAAATGTCATCCCTTAAAACAGGAGCCATCTGAATGGAATGCTTCTCACCGAGAAGTGGGCCAGAGTGGCTGGAGGAGACGGATATATACCGGATCATTGCGCGGATGGAAGCCCCCGATAGGGAAGACGCACCTTTTCAGAAATTAAATCTGTTTAACAGGATTTATAATTTGCCTCTGGGAGAAGAAACAAACCACCGGTTTCTCAGGCTTTGCCCCCACGAGACAGACAGCAACAGCAGAAAGACTGCCAGCGAACACTAGCTGTAGGGGGATGACTTCAAACCAAACGGGAGATGTTGCTTGCTGCTCCAGCACGAGCACTATTTAACAGAGCAATGTAAATGAGGCACAAGGCACGAATAAATTACTTAAAAAAAAGATTATGGGTGGAATATAATAACGGTTACTTGAGGTTGGAGGTGCGGCGCATGCTTGCTACGCACGCCGGCTAAGACAAAAAGCACACGAGCATTTCAGCACCTCTTTTTCCAACACGTTGGCAAACGAACAACCCAGATTAGTCCATTTGTTTGCATAATATGCTGCGTGTAATCGGGCAGCAGCTGCAGACTCTCGTTCACATTTTTTTTTTCTCTCTCCTCCGTGTGTAGACGCTGAAACGGTAGCGCTGTGAACGTGGGGAGGGGCACGTTCACATTAGCATTACTTGGGGACGCACTAATTCTAAACATCGCCTGTAAATGGATGATTGGGCCATCCGACGCGACTCGATTCAGACTGGAAGCCTAGGTTTATCATACCAGGGGTCATCAAACGGATTTCTGTCAATGTCAAGCACACTCGGAGGCATCCAGTGCTGCGTTCTACCTGTCACGCGGGTATACGGAGTATGCTGTGAAGAGTCTGAAGACATTTCTTTTTTGAAAAAGCGTATGCCCTCGTGAACCTTTCAAAGTAGCGTATCTGATAGGCATTATGCACTGGCGTATGCCCTGGCCACACGAATAGCCGCGGATCATAGATTACATTATGCCCTCAAAAGAAAGTCTAGAACACATCACCACTGGAGGCATCGCCGCTGTCTGAGACAGCGATTTAAACACTCAAGCCCAATTCAAAAAAGATTGCCGGGTGAAAACCTTGTACATCCAAAACCGTTTGTTTTGCATTTATCATTTCAGAAACGATTTGAACTAGTGAAAACAGCCGATCTGCAAGCACACAACGCCTCGCACGCACACAACGCCACCGCGAGGCGTTGTGTGCTTGCAGATCGGCTGTTTTCACTACTTTTGTGCGACGGACTTGTATGCTGAAGCAGGGCTTTACTTTGCGAAAGAACGTACAAATTCGAAACTTGGGAGATACGAGGTTTCCACCCTATACTTCTTGTGGGAGGAGATGGAGCTGGCTGTTGGGGTCGGCCGTGGTGGCTGGCATCCAAGCATCCCAGCACACGACCCAACATCCTCCTCCTCGAGGATATTCTACCCTCGCGCGCGGTCTGACACAGTGACCCATTATCTGTGCTTTAACGCCCTCGGGCGAGTGCACCACGTCAGGGGAACGTGGGGGCTCGTCCGAGAGAGTCCTCCTGACAGAGGAGAACAGGCAAGAAGCCTATACCTACCGCTATAGCGACAATCTCCCTACGTGGATCTCATTCACAGCACAAGCACAGCACAGCAGCAGGCACTTCTTGGCCACAGTGTAAGACAGATAGATAAACCAGCCGTACCGCATAGTGCACTGAGGAGCACGTTTTATAAGCAGGGCTGCAGGAACTACAAGGATTGCAGCAGTGAGAGGGGGACATGTGTCGATTCTTGCGGAGCATATTTTTGGACACGGCTCCTACAGATTTTGCCCTAAAATCATGCAAAGCGGTACACAGTATAATTATGTCTAGATTCCTGTCGTCAACATGGATCTGTCCCATTTAGCGCCACCATCAGGCAGATTTTTTAAAAACACATTTTTGGACACTGCTCCAACAGATTTTGCCCTGAAATCACGCAAAGCGGTGTACACATGCGACCTGACGGTCGCTTATATCTCCCGATCAGGGAGTCTTACTGGTATTTAAATGAAATCCTGTCCAGACTGAATGTAGAGAACGTCTCCTTTCTATGAGGTGGGGGGGCGGATCGTGGTGTACATTAGCCTACATTAATGTGATGCCTTTTCCTATATACGTGCTGCTCGGGGGTCCCTGCGTGAAGGGAGGACCACTACAGCGCGCCGCTCCTGACGGCGTGCGTGCGTTGAGACGCAGGTGCACAAGCACAGCACATGCAGCCTCATCGATTCGGCAGGGGAGACACCGTGAGACAGATGATGGGGGGGGGGGGGGGGGGGGGGGATTCAATCGACGCGATGTTATTAACGCACAGAAAGCGCGTTGATATGCTGATCACGGCTCGTGCGTGTGTTGGAGGAAAGTATAACGCAATGCAACGCGATTTGCACATCACCAACCAAACCAACCACCCACCGCTATACCACATTAGGATCGACTCCCCGGCCGGTGATCATGATGACAGCGACATGCCCAAATCACGCACGCTCGCGACGTTATAATACTGCATAAACACTTTAAAAAAATAGCAGATCTACAAGCTCACAACGCCTCGCAGCGAGCTTGTAGATCGGCTATTTTTCCAACCCAAAAGCATGTTTTTTTTATAAACATGCATTATATTCGCACGATCTGTGCATGGGGCTACCATCATCCTCTGCAGTGGTCACGATGATGATCCGACTGGAGACTGATCGACTAGAGCGATCATTTGACATGCAGGCGCTTATGATGTGCACGATCAAAACCCCCACGAATTAAACTAGTACTCACTTTATAGAATATCATCTTTAGAGTGCCGTAGAACCCCATGGTTGTGGCTTGGCTGTGGGGAAGGGTTTTCCTCCCTTCTCTCCGATCTCTGCTCTTATCCGATCAGTGAAAAACGAGCAAGTCCAATAAAACGGTGTGGGTGTCGCTGCTGCTGCTGCTGCTGTCGCTCCAAGGAGAAGTTCTCAGGTAAATCCAACACGATCTGTGATGTGAACATGCTCCTGTAGCACGTCACCGCCTACCGCCGGACAGCCGCGCGTGTATGTGTGTGTGTGTGTGTGGGCGTGCAATGTCCGCGCGCGTGAGAGAGCGACAGAGAGAGAAAGTGTGTGTGTGTTTATAGTAGTCCTCCTCCCCCGGTAAAAAGGAAAAAGCGTGTCCGCCGTGTCGCTGTGAATGAGGCTGAGTAATACAATGAGGAGCCGCGCTGCGAAAGATATCCTGCAAGCTGCAAGGCTCCGACCAGAAGTAACGAGCAAGAGAGAGGATAGAGAGATGAGATGAGGGAGGGAGGGAGGGGAGAGAGACTGGGAAAGGAGAAGAGAAAGGGGAGGAGCAGAGAGAGAGAGCGAGAGACGCACGGACAACTCTGGTCCTCCTCTTCCGAGGATGCAACAACACGACAGTCTCTCTCTCTCTCTCTCTCTCTCTCTCATTCTCTCACACACACACACACACACACACACACACACACACACACACACACACACACACACACACACACACACACACACACACACACACACACACACACACACACACACACACACACACACACACACACACACACACACACCCAGTGGCGTCAGTTCAGCAAAAGCTAAGGTATGGCAATATGGCTGGTGTCTTGCGCGCACGCTTAGTAACAGCCAACAGGCATGATGAATTTATTTTGCGAAGTACATTTTTTTCCCACCCCTGTAGCCAAGGTATGGCAGCTGCCATACCTTACCATACCCAATTGACGCCTCTGACACACACGCACGAACGCACGCGCGCGCACACACACACACACACACACACACACACACACACACACACACACACACACACACACACACACACACACACACACACACACACACACACACACACACACACACACACACACACACACACACACACGCACGCACAGGGTGAATGTTTTGCCCCTGAAATTAGTACCTCAAGGCAGCACTTAATGTAGCCAATTTAAATACAACTGTTATAGCTTATTAAAATGTCACATGTATGTCCGATAACGTCATGTTGAAAATAGTGCAGCCACCGGAATACAGGAGCTCCAATTGATTGTAGGATATCTCATTGTTTTGTTCGTTATTATTAATTACCATTATATATACATTTTTTTTTAACTTATAAACGTAATGAACTCTAAGTTCATAATGCATCAACAGCAATCAACAGCAATCTAATGACAAAATGCAAGTACAATCTGCAGGACAGCTGAATTAAGGGCAAAAAGAGTACCATACGCGCTTTACTGGAGGCTCGGATTACAGTGGCGTCAGTTCAGCAAAAGCTAGGGTATGGCAAAGATGGGAGTCCTCATGGAAAATAGGCATTACATTTTGGTTAACACGGTTCTATTGTGAAAATAGCAGATCTACATGCTCACAATGCCTCGCGCTGCGAGGCGTTGTGAGCATGTAGATCGGCTATTTTCACAATGCATGTCTGAAAAAAAAAACACGACTTTTGTCAGTTTTTTACACTGGTTCTATTGTGAAAATAGCAGATCTACATGCTCACAACGCCTCGCGCTGCGAGGCGTTGTGAGCATGTAGATCGGCTATTTTCACAATGCATGTCTGAAAAAAAAAACACGACTTTTGTCAGTTTTTTACACAGGTTTCTACGGTTTCTTGGGCTGGATATGGCAGCCTGGAATGTTTTTTCAAGTGCAGCTAAACTTAGCATGTTAGTAAACGTGGCACAATTAACAATAATGCATTGCACCTGTGCAGCCGACCTGCGGAACCTGGTAATATACCATTTTCTCAAGCTGGGGAGAATACAAGTGTGGAGAATATAATACCTTGTTAAAGTGACCATTATGTTACATTTTGCATTTCTAGTTATTTTTTTGCCCCCTGGACCCAGGGTATGGCAGCTGCATACCCCTGCCATACCCAATTGACGCCCCTGTCGGATTACCATCCTCCTCCCCAGTGGTGGGGGGTGGGGGGGGGGGGGGGGGGGGAGCAGAATGGTGCAGTCCAACATTCAACAGTATGCAGCAGCGCATCAATTATACGAGCGGAGGGGGACACACCGGGGAACGAGCGTGGTTAGACGAGCGACGGAGGAAGAGATACAGCGGTTGAATGGGTGGCAACACAAAACACTTTATTATTATTTTTTTGCACAGCTGTGCCGCTGACAAACGTTCCGACACTTGTTGAGGCTCCCCTAGGCACCCTAGTCTAGTAGGAAAGGGGGGGTCCACGCGCATAGGGTGGAATGTTTTTCGCCACCTGTTTTTTCTTAATCCTTAAAGGGTATATTTTAAGATTCTGCCAGGTAACAGGCTGAAATATCGTCCCAAGGGGTTCATTTTTAATGAATTCTTGCACCTATACCCATTCACTTACTATACAGGAAAAAAAGACCACCCCAAAAAAAGATCTTAAAGGAGTGGCGACACCGGCCGAAATTTAACATTATGATACAGTAGGTCACGTGGTGTTTCTTGAAAGGAGGCGGGGCCGTATCAGTTAGTAGTGAATGTATACTTCGTCCGTCGTGCGGTGCAGCGCAATGTATACTTCGTCCGTCGTGCGGTGCCGCGCACAACGTGATGCCTTGTTGTTAGCGTGTAGACCGGCTAGCGCTGCACCGCACGGCTATTTGCGAGAGCTATTGTGTGTGTACACACACACACACACGCGAAAGCACACGCACACAGGCTACACACACACAGAGTGTATGAGCCACGGAACTCCTCTGCGGAGGAGGAGGAGGAGATCGCTGGACCCTCGTTCTACGGTTGCTCCAGTGTCCCGGGTGCTCCAGTCAGGTTAGGGGAAGAGACAGCAGAGTATGGCCGACAAAACCGTCTCATAGACGGGGAGAAGCGTGTTGACCCTCGTACACCTTTTTTGAAGAAGACATGTACTTTTTTATCGGTCTAACCATTGATTTTATAGCGAATGCTATATCATTTTTACCCCTAGAACTGATAGTTTTAAAGTTGGTTTAGAAAGTCGGAAACACACCTCGGACAGCTTTTTTTGGGGCAGTTTCAAAAGATAATGATATGGATAATCGACTCCGCCCCTCCCCCCATATTAGCCCAATCAAATTAATTTATTTCAGTTACTGTACAGAAAGTACTACTTTCAGTACAGTAACTACAATAAATGTATTTGATTGGGTCATTTAACATGGGGGTACATGACATTATTAAAACAATGTGCTAATTTGATAGCCTTAATTAGCTGTTTTGGCCATGTCACTCCACCTTTAAAGTAGCATGTGATGGGTCTAATTAGTTGTTTTTTTCATGATTCTGAATCCATTGCAAGCATTTGTTTTGCACGAAAAACATTCCATATCTATGTGGCTGGTTCTACAGACAGGGATCTCCATGTATGGGCATAAAAGGGTATGATGTCAGATGTCATAGACACCGTAGGACTTTCACATAATGAATAACTGACTAAGCATGTTTGGGCTCTCACAGCATATCTCCATATGCAGTACATGGATCTCCATATACGGGTACCAGGGGTCTCCATATATGGGTAACTGGTCCGATACTGGCCAGATTGCCAAGAATTGGCGCAACCTCGAGGTCCCTCGCCCTAAAGGCCAAGGTCGCATGTCGCCCTGAGGCGTCTTACTAGTAATATAATGCAATTCTTTCCCCCTTTAAAACATTGAAATATGTGTTTTGCTAGTGATGCCATACCAATAAATAAGAACTTAAAGAATACTATGTTGGTTCCAGTGATCCAAGCCGGAAAACACAGTCAATTGATTGATCATTAAAATGAACTGAATGGCTGCCGTGTTAAGTGGCCAGATGCGTGGGCCGGGGACCCCTTTGAGATGTTCAAGTGGTCCCTGATCCAGAATAGGTTGTTAACCGCTGCTCTAGTAGCGCAAGCCGTAACGGGACTTCTGTGTCAAAGAACAGCACTGTAGGAAAACACTTGAAGAAATATTATTTAGTATCATTTTAAACTTGAAGTACAAAGTTATTTTCAGTCAGTTCTAACCAACATGGTTATTATCTCAAAGTTTTCCTCACAACATAATCACTAAAATATTGTCACTGTCGGGCAGAAACCTCGTATCTCCAAGTTTCAAATGTGTACGTCTTTTGCCCTGCTTCATCATGCAAGACCGTCGCACAAAACTAGTCAAAACAGCCGATGCCTGCGAGGCGTTGTGTGCTTGTAGATCTGCTGTTTTCACTAGTTTAGTGCATTTTGTAGATGATAAACCGAAGGCTTGTCAAGCGACCGGCAGCTCATTGTCTGTGACGAGCTTTAATTCCGGCGCCTCTTAACTTCACGTTCCACTGTCTCCCACTCGGCTGGAGTTGGGACTACAAATGATACACAGAGAAACGATGTACACTGTTCTCCGTTTCTCCAGCACAGTGCTTTTTGCCTTCCCTACTGTTTCCTGTTTATTGTCGAAGCTCTGTCTCTATCTCACGGAGGAAGATAATCGCTGTTGTCGGGTGAAAACCTTGTATGTCCAAAACCGTTCGTTTTGCATTCATCATTTTAAAAATGATTTAAACTAGTGAAAACAGCCGATCTACAAGCACACAACGCCTCGCACCGCGAGGCGTTGTGTGCTTGTAGATCTGCTGTTTTCACTCCTTTTGTGCAACGGCCTCGTGTGATGAAGCAGGGCTTTACTTTGCGAAAGAACGTACACATTTGAAACTTGGGAGATACGAGGTTTCCACCCCACAACGACGAGATACAATTTAGATTCTCACGTTTTCCTATTTTCACGGAAAGCACCGTTGGCTAGATAAATGGTAAAAGAAAGGTCAACATTCCGTCCCTCCCCAGCCGAATAAAATGCAAAACTATACCTGTATGTGTATTTTAAACTTATCCAATTTACTTCATATCTTTGCTGCCCTTTCGAAGACCAACACAATGCTATCAGCCGGCGTCGGTGCCTTGTTGTGCCATCATAAAGTGTGACCTTCACTGCTTTTCTGCCGGGGACATAACAAGTCCCATTTAGATGCTGCTGCGTGATAAACAACAAATAAAGCTTTGTATTAGTTTTGTCTCCATAATTTATGGCAGTGTTATCGCACACGGCCCTGCTATGGCTGGTCCTTCAGAGCCGTCTGTGTGGTATGTGAGTGTCTGTGAGGGGCTCCTGTCAAAAGGGAATGGCACTCAGGGGCGTCGCACCAAATTCTGGGCCCTGGGTACAAGGATTCGCTCACATTTTGTGCTTTAACTATTGAAAAATAGCAGATATACAAGCTAGATCTGCTGTTTTTGAAAAATCGTGAAAATGTGTGCGGAATCTGAATATTTCAAATCCTTCTAAGGTTTCTATGTCAGTGGTGCTCAAACCCTTTCATGTGAAGGACCCCCAAAATGATATGTATTTGGCCACGGACCCCCATCTCAAAGTATTTACTTCCAGGGACCCCCCCAGAAGCTAAATTTGAGTTACAAATGTTCGCTTAAAAATTATATTCAAAGATTTGCACACATTTTCACGACTTTTCAAAAAAAGCAGATCTACAAGCTCGCAGCGCGCCACTCTGTGCCACGCCGCGAGCCTGTATATCTGCTATTTTTCAATAGCTAAAGTATTAAATAATTAAGGCCCCTCCACCTTGGGCCCTGGTGACTCAGTCCCACTTTCCCCCTCCCTTGTGACACCCCTGATGGCACTGAACACTATCAGACCGCCGGGGCTACACCTTTGCTTTCGCTAAAATGTCAAAAGTTTTACCGCAGTTTGTGTGCACCCCTCTCTGTATATGGCATTTAGACCCCTATTCTTTCCTATTCATTATTTCCCTCGAACGCTTCTCCCAAGACTTTCGGCCAAAAGCCTTATACATTTTTCAAACGCTACCGTCTGCTCGGAAACTAAAAAAAAAATCTGTAAATAATTGCGGGTAATGGAAAACGCTGACCTCCTTCTCGCCCGTTTATTTCCCATGGACCTCATTGATGTCACGGGGGAGATGCCAGTGGCCCTCACTTTTAATTTCCTTTCTTGACCTGACCCCATCAAACCTGCAGGCACGGAGGAGTTATGGTCGCGTGGGTGGCTAGAGGGATATGCTAATCCCACCCCATGCAGACCATGCCGGTTTTTTTTTTGGGGGGGGGGGGTGTTTTGGGGCGAGAACGGCATGATCCATCGTTTCCTTATTCATGGAGCCAGCCCTCCCCAACGCGGCCCCCCCATCACATGCATGTCATCTGTCCGGTCTGGAATGTGCCCCTGCGTGGCTCGACTATTGCTGAAAATCTATTGAGCGGGGGACCCCCCGTCCCTTTGTCCCCCCCCCCGCTCGTTTTGTCACAGCCAGGACAATCAAACAATGACATGGCTCTATTTAGCGACGCATCACTGCCCAGGAAGTATTTGGTGTCCTTCAAGTTCAGCGCCCGCACATTAAACATTTTTGCTCGAGATGGGCCTCCGCCTGCCGCAGATGGCGTGTAGCCTCGGCTTAAGCCTCTTTCGTGCTTAGTTGTGCGCCGATGTGTCGCCCGTCAAAAAAAGACAATCTTTGAATAACGTCGTTGTCGGGTGGAAACCTTGTATGTCCAAAACCGTTTGTTTTGCATTTATCATTTTAAAAATGATTTACACTAGTGAAAACTGCCGATCTACAAGCACGGCGCGAGGCGTTGTTTGCTTGTAGATCTGCTGTTTTCACTACTTTTGTGTGACGGCCTTGTACGATGAATCATGGCTTTACTTTGCGAAAGAACGTACACATTTGAAACTTGGAGATACAAGGTTTCCATCCGACAATGACGATAAGTATAATTTAAGATTTATCTCCTCGACCTGCATCCGCAGCTCCTAATCTGAGATCTACGTTCGAATCCATCAACTTTTTTCCCAGAGGTGTTAAATCTTTAAAACGAATTTCAGTCGTGACTCCCTGTCTCTACGTCCCTGAAAACGCTGCGTTATCGCACCATTGAAGGATTGCTCCGGTCCGCTTTACAACTGCCGAGTGTGGTATCTGTTGAAACCTCACCCCAAGATTCCATGTTGACTACCGACTATTTGCATAGGAAGTCAAATGGGAACACATTTGCATTTAGCCCCTGGCTGGCCACTGCACCGCACCGCACCGTAACCGGAGAGTGTTTCACACTTTCACTGACAGTGACAGCTCTGAATATCACAATGCAAGGTTGTCGTTTATTTTTATTTTTACGATAGGCCTAACGAGAGGCATTTGTGGTTAAAGATGCCTAATCTGGGGAGCCTGGTGTTTCTGGCAGTTGGTGCACAGACCACATGCTTTCAGTGAGTGTGAGGACCCCTGTCTTGTCTTGCGTGTCTCTCCTCCCTCTCTCTCTGCTCTCCAGGACCACCAGCGGCCCAAATAGATACTTATAGGTCTGCAACTCCAGAGTGTAGAAAAGGAACCCAAGTGTCCACTCTTTGACTTGAAAACTGATAATTTTACAATGTAGATTGGAGTTCCATGACTCAAACCTCTTATTTTTACAAGGACCCCCAGTTTATTATTCATGCAAGGACCCCCATTTTGATACCCATTCCCTTTTTTTTTATTTTTTTATCTCTGGTAGCCAAATTCGGAACAAAAATGAGTTTTACAAAAATCGGCCTGATGGTGGCGCTAGAAGAGGGCCATGTGAGAAATGAGAAATGGATAGGGCCAACGGTGGCAGAGATATGACTAGGGCAAAAGTGTGACATGACGGACAGACAGACAGACTGACAGACTGACTGACAGCTGGTGGAGCTTTTCATAGTAACTGCGACCTGACGGTCACAATAACTCCATACAAATGTCCATACGAAATGGAACCATGTATACGTAGCGACATAAAGCAAAAGAAGAAGGGGAAAAAAAGCCTCTTCTACTGCGCTTTGTGTCCAGCTAGTGAGGAGAGGGGGGGAGGGAGAGGGGGGTCTTGGTTTTGATAAGCGGGTGGCCAGTAGGGTGTGTGTGTGTGTGTGTGTGGGGGGGGGGTCTCTGTTAATGCTTTACAGAGCAGCAGAAGGAGAGCGACAAAGGAGGAGGCCAACGGCCCTATTCAAAGGCCACGGTCCAACTCCCCCCACCCCATCCCCACATGCCGGGCATTCCAATGTGCTGTGTAAAGGTTGGACCAGTGAAGGGGAACGGGCCGGGGTTGGATGGGTGGGTGGGGGGACACCTCAAACACACACACGAACAAAAAAAAAAAACTCCAACCATCCAGCCTGCGACACCTCTCCTCTCTCCCCTCCCCTCCCCTCACCATCCCGGCCCCCACCCCCCTCCTCACTTTCGCTTTTTAGTGCACTTTTGGGGCGCTACCATGGCAACCGTTGGTGGAATACAAACCACAGTGTGTGTGCACAAGGTCCAGATTAACCCCCTGTCCTCTCCTCCAACACCTGCCCCATTCCCCAGGGGCGTCACAAGGGGGGGGAAGTGGGACTGAGTTACTAGGGCCCCAAGGTGGAGGGGCCTTCATTATGTTATACTTTAGCTATTGAAAAATAGCAGATATACAAGCTCACAGCGCGGCACCGAGTGCCGCGCTGCGAGCTTGTAGATCTGCTATTTTTTTTTTTAAAGTCATGAAAATGTGTGCAAATCTCAGAATGTATGTGTTTTTAAAGCGGACGTTTGTAACTCAAAATTTGCTTCTGGCGGGGGTCCCTGGAACTAAATATTTTGAGATGGGGATCCGTGGGCCAAATACATATCATTTTGGGGGTCCTTCACGTGAAAAAGTTTGAGCACCACTGACATAGAAACATGGGTTCTTCAAAAAACCTCAGAAGGATTTTAAATATTCAAAGACTTGCACAAACTTTTACGATTTTTCAAAAAAAATTCAATGGTTAAAGCACAAAAGAATATGATGCCTTCCTCGTACCCAGGGCCCAGAATTTGGTGCGACACCCCTGCCCCCCCCCCCCCCCCTCCCCCCACCTCAAACAGATGTAGCAACACGGAGAAGCAGGTGGAGCGGCGCTCCCCGAGGCGCTGCTTTTGTGGAGACACGGCATTCTTTTCGGGGTCACAGGTCTCCCCGCGAAGCGTGGAAAACCTGCGCACGGCCGTGTAATTATGATAAAAACATGTTTTTTTTTTCTTTATGTTATGGGGGAGAGACACGAGCAGAAGGCAAAGTTACATTGTGCCTTAACCGCGTTCACCCAGGTGTTAGGTTGGGTAAACTGTCAAAAGATGTTTCAATAAAATGTTCAAACATGGAGAAAATAGAAGCTCACAATGGGTCACGTCGCTATCTGTCGTGTGCAAAGTATACAGGGTGTATACTGTATGTGCTTAAAAAACGAAATAAATGATGATTCTCTGTCTCACCTTCGTTCTCACCAATAGCATCATTCTTCTCTGCGCATGAACCGGAAGTGCTTTTGATCGCTTTCCGGGACAGATTAGCCATCTCCCATAGACTTACTGTATAGACGCTATAGCGTTAGCCTAGCCGTAGTCCGAGGGGGTAGGCTAATGGAAAATATACATACGGAGATGATCACATGCGCCCACATCGATGTGCACGTATCGTGCATGTGAAGCGCACGGGGGGGAAGACTCCTCCGCCAAAATCCCCACTATATGCCAATGCAGAGCTGAGCCAATTCGCTGGTGAGTAAACAACGGCCGATGACGATGCGGTGAAAAGAATGACGTGACGTTGGATCTCGCTGATGGTCTTGTAAAATGAATGCTGTCTCAGATCATAATACAATAATAGAAATTTCCGGCTAGTCCACAGACAAGCCATTCTGGGCAGGCTGTGAAAGTGTTAACCCATTTAGGCCTAGAATTGACTGCTTTAACCAGTGAAAAATAGCAGATATACAAGCTCACAGCGCGGCACCGAGTGCTGCGCTGTGAGCTTGTAGATCTGCTATTTTGAAAAAGTCATGAAAATGTGTGCAAATCTTTGAATTATGTATTTTCAAAGCGAATGGTTGTAACTCAAATTTTGCTTCTGGGTGGTCCCTGGAACTAAATATTTTGAGATGCGGGTCCGTGGCCAAATACACATCATTTTGGGGGTCCTTCACATGAAAAGGTTCGAGAACCACTGACATAGTAGTCTCTCAAGAACAGACTAACTGAGCTCCAGTTAAGTCAAAAGGACCTTTTCTTTGACGATGGCTGGCCAGATTGCTGACATAGAAACATAGGTTTTTTCCAAAAATCTTAGAAGGATTCAAAAGACACTTATAGAATCGGGTCAAAATTCTAATTTTCACGATTTTTTCAAAAATAGCAGATCTACAAGCTCGCAGCGCGGCACTCGGTGCCGCGCTGTGAGCTTGTATATCTGCTATTTTTTGATATTTAAAGCATAAAATATTGCGTCATAATGTGTTCAGGCCTTATTTGGGCCAAACTCCAGTCCACATAATTATACCCAAAACATTGTGGCTCCTACTCAGCCATTGTAAAACACAGGTCAAGAATAATTCAGTTTGAGCACCCCCAAATGTCCCACTCTGTTCTCGATGATTGAAAAAAGGTGTAGGCGTCGAGTGCCTTAAAGGCTGCTGGGAACTCAATGCCCCCGTCGCCTGTGAAAAGGGCCCTTCCCAGGAGAGCACCATTGTGTCTGCTTGTTTTGTTTTGTTGTTGATAATGAATGATGCAGTTGTTCTGTGAGGTTAACAGTGTTGTTTTTTTTTAGGACTAACGAAGCAAATGGCAGTAGTCCTAATTGGTATCCCAAGACCATACGGCCTCATATTTCCAGCGCACTTCATGCATTATACAGTACGGATCTATTAGTGGGATTTATGCTGCATACCTGGATGCTAATCGCCCTGTGCTCCCTGTATTTGACATTTAGCTGATATTCTCACACAGAGAAACTTAATCCATTTAGACCAGGTTCACATTATTGCGTGTTATTATTTTATGCTTTAACTATTGAAAAAATAGCAGATATAGAAGCTCACAGCGCGGCACCGAGTGCAGCGCTGCGAGCTTGTAGATCTGCTATTTTTTGAAAAATCGTAAAAAAATGAATTTTGACCCGATTCTATAGTCTCTTTTGAATCCTAAGGTTTTTTGGAAAAACCTATGTTTCTATGTCAGCAATCTGGCCGGCCATCGTCAAGGAAAAGGTCATTTTCACTTAACTGGAGCTCAGTTAGTCTGTTCTTGAGAGACTACTATGTCAGTGGTTCTCAAACTTTTTCATGTGAAGGACCCCAAAAATGATATGTATTTGGACCCCCATCTCATTTAGTCCCAGGGACCCCCCAGAAGCAAAATTTGAGTTACAAATGTTCGCTTTAAAAATACATAAATATTCAAAGATTTGCACACATTTTCACGACCTTTTCTCAAAAATAGCAGATCTACAAGCTTGCAGCGCGGCAACTCGGTGCCGCGCTGTGAGCTTGTATAGCTGCTATTTTTAATAGCTAAAGCATTCAATAATCCCAGGCCTAAACGGGTTAAAATGAACAGAATAAACCGCTTCAATTCCTAGATCCGCAACAATGGAAGCAAGCTGCAGTGAAGAGCGTACAGGCCCCAGACTATCTTTCCCAGTGATGCTCAGATGACTGCGTAAAGAGACAACCGGCTGGCAAGACTATGAATCGTGGCGCATGACGTCGTTGTCGGGTGAAAACAGCCGATCTACAAGCACACAACGCCTCGCACCGCGAGGCGTTGTGTGCTTGTAGATCTGCTGTTTTCACTACTTTTGTGCGACGGCCTTGTACGATGAAGCAGGGCTTTACTTTGCGGAAGAACGTACACATTTGAAACTTGGAGATACGAGGTTTCCGCCCGGCAACGACGATAAGTCCCCCTAGACGAGAGCTAAAAGACGAATCAGACGCGCGCGAAGCGGGGTGGAAAGGTTTGTTTTGTTTACATCGTTCAATCGACTTCCTCGCACTCTGCAGAGAGCCACTCCAGCCACTTGGGAATGCCGGTGTATACAGTGCAGTTATAATTGAGAATCACTTTCCAAAAGGAGCTCTGGGTAACCGCGTGGCACAGCAGGCACCTCGTTTTGGATTTTGTCGGGTGGAAACCTTGTATCTCCAAGTTTTAAATGTGTATGTTCTTTCGCAAAGTAAAGCACTGCTTCGTCATACAAGGCCGTCGCACACAAGTAGTGAAAACAGCAGATCTACAAGCACACAACGCCTCGCGGTGCGAGGCGTTGTGTGCTTGTAGATCGGCTGTTTTCACTAGTTTAAATCATTTTTTAAAATGATAAATGCAAAACGAACGGTTTTGGACATACAAGGTTTTCACTCGACAACGGCGTTTTGTCCAAAGGAATCAACGGAGAACACACAACAACTTTTTTGTGCGTGTGTTCTTCGGAAAGCCAAACAAAGCCCCCACCTTATTTGAATAAGATAATAACCTAGCCCGCACTGTTTTGTTTGCCCTGCTACCTCGATGCTCTCTTGAAGTGCGCCGTGACACCAGGTGTGACAGAAACGCAAACAGAACAGGCCCTTCTCCCGACCGCGGTCTGTCTCCACACCTGCTTATTTTTAGCCGCTGGAAGAAAATGTTTACACTCAATCTGATTGTTTTGAGCCGTTCCTACGCAATGAGCCGTCTTAGCCGCGTGCCAGCTTTGTTAGCTAAAAGGCGTGCGGAGTTGTTTACGTATTAAGATGGAAATAGCAGGCTGTTCGTTTTTTTGAGTGGAAATAGGCAGGTACGCTGGACATAAATGTTGTTGCGCCGCAGCCAAATGGAGCATAATGGCAGCCTGCGCTCTGTCACGGAGCCCGTTGGCTGGGATGTGAAGTGCTTTATGTTAAACATCTTTATGTTGTAACGCCAAAATAACACACCACTCTGAAACTGAATGTCCACCCTGGTTTAAGGCTGTTGACATCGTACTAGACCACTGCTGTTTCACAATGTTGGGTCTGGGCAGTGGTGTGTGTGTTTTTTTTTTCCTTTGGAGGGATACGATAATCATTCCCAGCACGACATGCACACGGTAGTACTCATACGCTTGTGCATTTTCAACGGAGGGAAAGGTTAGAAGGCGGCTACACTATTTTTCCAAAAAGTTCTGCATGTCATACTACGGTACGTACTTAGCGTGACACGGTAGAACACACCACTGGGTTTAGGGACTTCGCAGGGGTCCAAATGAACCCTAAAAGGTCTGTAACTCAAGAGTGTATGAATGCATTTTATACACTCTATAAGCACTGAGGGTCCGCGGTCCGGTGGCCCAATTCATATCAAACGGGTGGTTCTCGAAATGAAAAAAGGCAGAGAATCACTGCATTTATTCGCATTATTTGAAAACTAGACAGTCGGGTAAGCTCCTTTTTGATTTATACAAGTTGACAAGCTGTGGGAAAATCTAACCTGCGGAAGAGTGATAGGTGCTGATGACATCAGGGAACTCCATGTATGGGCATAAAAAGGATTCTGTTAGTGTGACATCACAGTGACTTCAGAGCATGACGTCAGAGCGACAACCTTATAGAACCAGTGTCAGGTGTGACAGAGATACATACATACATACGGAAGCTGTGACCGTTACATACTAATCTGCGATCATTCAAACCGCAGTGTTTTGCCAATTATTTGGGGACCCACTTGCAACACCCTCACGCCCCACAGAGTCAGTGCACCAGCGTGGCAAGTGTAAACACCTCCATGCAGTTCTCGTGGGATGTCCCAGAGGTCATGCCCTAGTCCCTTCTCCTCGCCGCCCCCAAACAGGCCTGGAAACAACAGCCGACTTGTCTACTGATTTATTCACGTCAAAGTGCTTAAGTCTATCGCTGATCAGGGACTCGCGATTGGTTTAAAAGGAGGAGGAAATGGAAGCCGTCGGGTGTCGCCAGGGGACCAAATAAATCAGTTGGCGGAGGAAGTGCTGTGTGGAAAGGAGAAGGAATTAACCCCTCTGGCCTTAATATGTATATAGGCCCAGGGTGTCACAAGGTGGGGGGGGGGGGGGAGTGGGACTGAGTTACCAGGGCCCAAGGTGGAGGGGGCCTTAATTATTGTATACTTTAGCTATTGAAAAATAGCAGATATACAAGCTCACAGCGAGCTTGTAGATCTGCTATTTTTTTGAAAAGTCGTGACAATCAAATCTTTGAATATTATGTATTTTTCAAGCGAACATTTGTAACTCAAATTTTGCTTCTGGGGGGGTCCCTGGAACTAAATATTTTGAGACGGGGGTCCATGGCCAAATACATTTTGGAGGTACAAAGGGGTTGGTTCTACAGCGCGCCTCGGCCAACACGGCTGGTCTGGTGCATCACAGGAGCAGGGACAGATGTATGCGATGTTGGTGCATCTTGCATTCATGACTCTGACGAAGATGCACTGACATCGAAACGTTAGTCAATCCTGTTATACTGGCTGGTTATAAAAGGCTAGAACCGTCTGAGCTGCTCCAGTGTCTCTCTCTCTACTGCATTTTGGAGGTGCTTCACATGAAAGAGGTTGAGCACCACTGACGTAGAAACATATATTTTTTTGTCTACCTAGATTTGAAATATTCAAAGACGTTTTCACGATTGTTTCGAAAATAGCAGATCTACAAGCTCGCAGCGCGGCACTCGGTGCCGTGTTGTGAGCTTGCATATCTGCTATTTTTCAATAGTTAAAGCAGAAAATAACGCATAATAATGCGTTCCCAGTCTAAATAGGTTAAACCCCCTCCTCCCCATATGAAGAACATTCATGGGGGGCCCGCAGTGAATCCTTGCACCCAGGGCCCAGTATTTGGTGCCACACCCCTGTACATAGGCCCAGGGATAGATGCTCCACAACTCTCAAACAGGAAGTCTAACATTGGCTCCACTGTCGACCCCGTCGGCTGCACAATGAATGACTGTGCCTCTTCAAAGTAAAAGTTGACCTTTAGCTGTGGCAAATCCATGGTTTTATGGTCCTGGAGGGAGGATTCCAGGATGCAGGAATCATGTGATTGCCATAGGGACCAAACGCAAGGAATGCTTCTATCATGATTCTTGACCATGTATAGTTGTTTAACTTTAAACTAGGGCTGGGACTTTAACTGATTAATTGTGATTAATTAATTACAGAAAATTAACGCGATTACAAAAATTAACGCATTTTAATCACACTTAGTTTTTGCACAACAGAACCTTCAGTTTCCGATCATAGCGATGCACCAACCAAGAAGAGACAACAAACGCAAACGTTGATTCACTCGTACAACAAAATGTCTTTTACTTGAAAAAAAATGCTTCTCAGGTCAAATATTTATATGCGATTAAACATGCGATTAATTTCTATTAATTAATTACAAAGCCTCTGATTAATTAGATACATTTTTTTAATCGAGTCCTAGCCCTACTTGGTCGTACGACAAATAGCAACAATAATAGCCTACAAGCTCACAACGCTTCAGGATGTTCTCGTTCTGCGGTTTTCTTTTTCTTTTTTTTTTTATAGAAGTTTCACTTACGGTGCCATTCAATGTTAATTTTGTCGACTAAGACTAAAAAAAGACTTTAAGAATTGGATATTTTGACTATTATTTGTATTATTGAAAGACTAAGACTTAATCTAAGTCTAAGACTAATGGCTGTAAAAATGAACACTGGTATGTAACTGCAATGCAATTAAAGCCAAATACATCTTTTATGTATGGTTTGTTTTGTTTTGAAGTAACAGGCAGTAGAAGACAATGACTTGTTCAGAATTATGTGCTTATATTTAGCCTAAAAGACAAAGTCTAAGACTAATCCTAAAAGACTAAGACTGAGACTAAAATGTTTTGATATTTAGTCGACTAAGACTAGACTAGACAAAAACAATTTCAGAAGACTAAGACAGGACTAAAACTAAATTACGTGTTATTCAAAAGACTAAATCAAAATGTGCACTGGTGCCATTGGACAGGGATGCCAGGTTGCAAGTGGTTAGGGCAACCATGCATTGGAAAGAATGCCACCAGCTAAACTAGCATGATATATATTCAATACCACAAAAGGGGGTCACATTGGTGACTGTTTTGCAGCCAGAATTTCGTCATGTAAAGTAGCACATCTCTCCTAACAATAGAAACGCTGGAGACAATGCTCTCTCCCCTACAGCCTATAGCCTGTTTTCATTTTCATATGATTTCTTTAATGTGGATTCTCCCTCACCCGTCACATCTCATTTAAAGCTGTACTGTGGAAGCTGCTCAACTAGTGGTCAGTAGCGGTATTGCTTTTTTCGGCCAGAGTCAACGCGGACCACCGTAACGGGGGTCCGCGGACCCCCGCGGCCGTCGCGAGCAGCTCCGCCTCGCCGATACGATTCCGTAGAGCCGTCTCCCATCATTTTTAGACCAGGATTGAGGGAGTAGCAAGCAAGATTCCTTCACCAATGTAAACACAGTTGCTGAGGGAAGCTACTTCCTTTAGAGACAGCAAGACTCGCTGTGATTGGCCGGTGGTGTATGATCGGCGCTGTGATTGGCCGGTAGTGTATCATGTGGGAGATGACATCATTTTGCCGGGAAATTCTCCCCCCCTCACAACTCATAGAAAACATATAAAGAGAAGGCTTCAGAAGCTGAAAATAACAGAGTGGGGGTTCTAAAACTTTAGCGATTTAACAGTTAGGACAATTTTAAGATTTGTTTTATAAAAAAAGTTACATGGTATAACTTTAAATTTCAAATTTTTCATTTTTTTCTTGTTTTTTGGTCTTCCCAGTCTCTCTTCCAGCCCAAAAAAAACTCATTAACTCTAAGCCTTGCCTTTCGTTTTTGAAAAGATTTTCAGAATGGGCATGGTTTTCATCGTGGTTCTCGAATATTCTAGTCTATATTGTTCCGATTTAGCCCAAAGACAGCGCCCCGTTGCCAATAAAGGGCATTTTGGTATTGCTTCTGAAACGGCTTGGAATTAGAGACAGACAGAACATGAAATTTCAATATTTAAGTGGTTCTTTAGGCTAAAACCTGTATAAAACCATATTATGGACCAATATTTATATAAAATATATATTTTGAAAGGCATGGTGGGGCCCCTTTAAAAATTAAAATGAGGACGGAGGGTTACAGACTCTAGTATGCATCGTGATGACGATGCAGTTGTAACTTGTAACTCAACATTTACACAGGACTGGACAAAAAACAACAAGTAATTATGCAGAGAAACAAACAACTAAACAAACAACCAGACAAAAAGAAGAAAAAAGCCTAATTACTGTGCATTCCTCGGGGAGCTGAACGCAGCTACATTACACCTGCTGGGTTTTGGCTACGGCCCTGAGTGTCTGGGTTTGCTTGAGGAGTTGCCGGGGAACTCACTGGGGGAGGGGTGGAAAAAGTACTTTTTTGTTTGTTTGTTTGTTTGTTTGTTTTTACTTAAAAGGGTCACCATGCTTTTCAAAATATATATTTAATATAAATATTGGTCCATAATACGGTTCTATACAGGTTTTAGCCTAAACAACCACTCGGATATTGAAATTTCATGTTCCGTCTGTCTCTAATTCCAATCCGTTTCAGATGCAATACCAAAATGCCCTTTGTTGGCAACGTGGCGCTGTCGGGCTAAATTCAGGGTGGGGCCTCTTTACTAAAAGTATCAATACTGCAATACCACTTGCAGTATTGATACCACTGTAGATATGCTCTGTTACAAGTAAGAGTCCGGAATTCAAGATGTACTTGGTATGAAAGCATTGGGATGAAAATCTTTTGAAAATAGCATATTTTCAAATGGACAACACAAAATGTTTTGTATTAATAATCAAAATCTACCTAGTAACTAGTAACTACTAGTTTTCAAATAATTGTAGATGAGTAAAAGTATAATATTTGCCTCTGAGATGTAGTGGAGTAGTTCAGTGTTTCTCAACCACTGTGCCTAGGGACCTTTGGTGTGCCCCTGAGAAGGGTCAAGTGTGCCCCTTGAAACTGCTTGAAAGCCAGTATTGTATTTATCATTTTAAAAATGATTTAAACTAGTGAAAACAGCCGATCTACAAGCACACACCGCCTCGCGGTGGGCTTGCAGATCTGTTGTTTTCACTACTGTTGTGCGACAGCCTTGTATGATGAAGCAGGGCTTTACTTTGCGAAGAAACGTACAAATTTGAAACTTGGAGATACGAGATTTCTTCCCGACAGTGACGATATTTACACCCCCGTATTATGTTGGTGTGCCCATGGATTCTTGGGACATGAAAAGTGTGCCCATGGAGAAAAAAGGTTGAGAAACACTGGAATAGTTAGTTAAAAGTTCTGAAATTTGAGCTACCAAGGGAGAGGCATTCATATCAGACCACCTTCTGGTCCATTTCCCACTTAATGTAGCTCTCATAATGACCTCCATCTCTTTAACCACTTAAACCTTATACTTCATTGACTGGAGACTCCAGGCGTCTAATATTAGGCCCCCCTCTCCCCCCCCCAAATCTTTGGGTTTTTCGTCTAATGTTCACCCCTGTATAGGGACACCGGAATTCACATGTTTAACAGTGAAGAGATTCTCGCCGTTTCTTAGTAACATCTGAGCTCCTTGACTGGAATTAGTTAAAACCAGTAAGCCTCCCTAATCGGGAGATAAGTGACCGTCAAGTCGCATACTCAAACTTTAGAAGGCAACGGTAGCCAATCAGGAGGGAATATGGGAAATGGGACAGATCCATGTTGATGACATGACTGTAGAGATACTGTGTAGCGCTTTGCGTGATTTTAGGGCAAAATCTGTAAGTGCAGTGTCCAAAATGTGTTTTGCAAGAATCGGCTTCATGGTGGCACTAGAAGAGGGCCATGTGAGAAATGAGGGGTGGAGGCTTTGGGTTGGCAGCCAAGGAGTATGTGTGTGTGTGCAAAGTTTGAAACGGATATGAGTAGGGCAAAAGTGTGAGGTGACGTGTGACAGACAGAGACTGACAGCCGGTGGAAGCTTTGATAGTAACTGCGACCTGACGGTCGCAAAAAAAAAGAAAGAAAGAAAATGCATCCATCAGAACATCCTCTGGCCAGTTTCCATTGGTTGTGGCCTTCTAATCCTTAACGCAATCTCGCAATTTCCTCCATCTCTGGAGCTGAGGGAGTCATTTGCATGCCGCTCTGCCCAGGACATAGCCCCTCCCCCTGCGGAGGGGAGGCTTTGCCCTGCTCATATTGGATCAGAGGAGTGTGCTGTTCGCCTCCGCGCGTCTGCAAATCAAAGATATGAGGAAGGGGGCCGACCTTCGGCTGGCGGTGGAGGCTGAGATAAACAAACATTGGTCATCCCCGACGCCTTTCCCTTTGATTTGTACAAATGGTTTCCGGACAGACTTTAACCAATTTAGACCGGGTGCGTATTATTATTTTATGCTTTGACTTTAAAAAATAGTAGATCTACAAGCTCACAGGGTGGCACCGAGTGCTGCGCTGCGAGCTTGTAGGTCTGCTATTTTAGAAAAATCATGAACGTTTGAATTTTGATCTGATTCTATAAGTGTCTTCTAAATCCTTCTAAGGTTTTTTTTGAAAAACACATGTTTCTACGTCAGTGGTTCTCAAACTCTTTCATGTCAAGGACCCCTAGAATGATATGTATTTGGCCGCCGACCCCGTCTCAAAATATTTAGTTCCAGGGACCCCCCCCCCCCAGAAGCAAATATTTGAGTTACAAATGTTCACTTTAAAAATTAGATATTCAAAGATTTGCACACATTCTCATGATTTTTCAAAAATAGCAGATCTACAAGCTCGCAGCGCGGCACTCGGTGCCGCGCTGCGAGCTTGTATATCTGCTATTTTTCAATAGCTAAAGCATTCAATAATCCTAGGCCTACATGGCTTAAGAGACCATAAGAACAGTGGCGGCGGACCGCTGCGACAAGCAGGCCCGGGGGATATTTCCGTATAATCAAAATTCATCTCAATACGGAATGATCAACTGTAAAAGGCAGTGTGCTGTGAGACGCAGTTTGCCGAGATGGATGACTGTTCATTGGGTTATGAAGCCTGGCTTGGCTGTGCATCACATTGAAGCCTGGCGAGTCAAGCGTGCACGCACACACACACGCACACGCACACGCACGCACGCACGCAGTGTATTTCGCCTACGTAAGCTGAAGTTATGATGGGAACACACAGGTCTGCTTTCCATTCCAAAATAGCTCCAAATTACAGGCCGAGGTCTCCACTAACAATGCTAATATGCATTTTCATTTGGAAGAGAACGGCTGCAGAGGAGCTTGAGAAGAATGCGAGCGCAAACAACAGAGCGATTCCCCACTGCTGCTCTGCTGGCAACAGCCAGTCTCAAACTTCATTGCGGGACAAACTGTAGTGTCTCTCCCAGTGGTGGAAAAAGTACTCAGATTTTTTACTTAAGTAAAAGTATCAATACTGCAATATAGAAAGACTCTGTTACAAGTAAAAGTCTGTGACTCAAAATGTACTTGAGTAAAAGTACGAGATTATGGGGATCAACATGCACTTGAAGTACCAAAAGTAAAAGTACTAAATGTTTGAAAATAGCAGATCTACAAGCTCACAACGTCTCGCGATACGACGCGTTGTGAGCTTGTAGATCGGCTATTATCAAATAGCAAAGGTATAAAATAGGGCTAAAGTGGTTTATGTATGTTTTATAATATTATAATTTATATCTGCAAAGTTAAGTAACTAGTAACTAAGGTTTTCAAATAATCGTAGTGGAGTAAAAGCACAATATTTGCATCCGAGATGGAGTGGAGTAGAAGTAAAAGTATTGGAAATCGGAAATACTCAAGTAAAGTACAAATACCTCTAAGTAAATGTACTTAGTTACTTTACACCACTGTGGCACAGCCAGTCTCAAACTTCATTGCAGGACAAACTGTAGTGTCTCTCCTCCATATAAAACACCCAGAGCTGCCAGAGAGCGGGAGAGTGTGTGTGTGTGTGTGTGTGTGTGTGTGGAGGGGCAATAGGCCTGTACCAACTTCACTGGTGAGATAAATGCTTCCAACAGCTCGCACAACAATGGTCTATAACTCAAAAAACCCAGGAGCACGAGTGGAAGACATTGCCGAGCGGGGGGGGGGGGGGGGCGAGAAGCAATTTGGAACCGAGGATGCGGTAACCGTTGCGGTTCTGTTCCGGTTGTCTTTTGAAGATTAAACCAAGATGAATTATATCGACAGGTGAGCCCCAGAGGATGAGAGAGAAGGATGAGATAACGTGGAAGGAATGGAGGTGGAACACGCCACGGCCCCCTTTTCTGAGCCGAAAGAGGTTTTCAGAACGTTTCTCGTTTTTCCACCGCTCTCGTGATCTCGACACCGGCGTAGATGAAGCAGCTGGAGTGACACTCATCGAAACGGTAACAAAGGGGTTGAAAAGACGTGACTGCCGGCTCGAATCGCGCTTCCAATTTTCAGCGAGCGACGGGCTGCGTTTGATCTGGCCTAGACGCAGGGGTGTCGCACCAAATCCTGGGCCCTGGGTACAAGGATTGACTGCGGGCCCCCCATGAATGTTCTTCATAAGGGGAGGGGGTTTAATCCATTTAGACTGGGAACGCATTATTATGCCTTATTTTGTGCTTTAACTGTTGAAAAATAGCAGATATACAAGCTTGTAGATCTTGAGCTTGTAGATCTGCTATTTTTGAAAAATCTTAAACATTTGTGCGAGTCTTTGCATATTTCAAATCCTTCTAAGGTTTTTTGAAAAACATATGTTTCTATGTCAGTGGTGCTCAAACCTTTTCATGTGAAGGACCCCCAAAATGACAAGTATTTGGCCACGGAACCCCATCTCAAAATATTTAGTTCCAGGGACCCCCAGAAGCAAAACTTTAGTTACAAACGTTCGCTTAAAAATACATACATAGATTTGCACACATTTGCACACATTTTCACGACTTTTTCAAAAATAGCAGATCTGCAAGCTTGTATATCTGCTGTTTTTCAATAGTTAAAACACAAATAAATTAAGGCCCCTCCACCGTGGGCCCTAGTAACTCAGTCCCACTTCCCCCGCCGCCTTGTGACGCCCCTGCCTAGACGTCTTCCGCGGGCCGTGTCGTCCCATGCTCGGTCTCCCGTCTAAACGGCCTTCTGGGGGATTAGACTTATCTCCCTCACGGGCCAACGGCAAGAGTGGGTTTGAACGGCAACAATTTTTAGCGGCTGACTCAACCCCGCTACCCGTGTCTCTACTTCACGCGGAGAGAGAGAACGAGACAGACGGAGCGAGATAAAAGGGAGATCGAGAGAAAGAGTTGGAGGGAGGGAGGGAGGGAGGAAGGGAGGGAGGGAGAGCAGTGGTGGAAAAAATACTCACGTTCTTTACTTAACTAAAAGTATCAATACTGCTATGTAGAAGTACTCTGTTACAAGTAAAAGTCCGGGATTTAAAATGTACTTGAGTAAAAGTACGAACGCATTGGCATCAGAATGTTTGAAAATAGCAGATCTACAAGCTCAGAACGCGTCGCGACGCATTCTGAGCTTGTAGATCGGCTATTTTCAAATAGCCTAGGTATAAAATAGGGAAATAGTGGATTAATGTATGTTTTACAACATAATCATTTATATCTGCAAAGTTTGTTTTCCCTTTTTTTCCTGACTATATCTACTGCATAATATTGTGTTCTATCTGTCTGTCATTCAATGTTATATGAGATACTTCAATGGTTTCCTATGGAAATAAGCTTAGTCTTTTCTAGGATCTCCTTTTAGTAGACCTTGTACCAGTGAATTGTACCGTCATGAAACTGTACCCTTTCCTATGCAAACTTCTAATAAAGTCTTCAATCAATCAGTAGTGTCTGAGATGTAGTGGAATAGAAGTAAAAGTACTGAAAACTGGAAATACTCAAGTAAAGTACAAATACCTCAAAACTGTACTTGTAGATAGACAGCGGGAAACAGAGGTATAAACAGAGAGAGAGATAAATAAACCATGGTCAGGATTTCGAAGGCGGATCAAAAGAGAAGGCACATGAAAGCAGGCAGGAGGACTATGTTTTTGGGTGATTTTGTTGGTGAAGTTGACTGACGCAACGACGCGGCAACGCAACGCGTGGAGCGAATCATTTCTGAAAAATTCCATGTCGTGTACATGGCTGAAAGACTGATTGTATTTGAAGAGATACAGAGATGATGCAAGATTATCTTGTCACGCCGATAATGAATCGGGTGCGTGGCGCGTGTGTGAGAGCACGTGTCAAGAGTGCAACGGAACATACGAGATAAGAGAGCATACTTGTGTCCGCGTGTGTGTGCGTGTGCGTGTGTGTGTGTGTGTGTGTGTGTGTGTGTGTGTGTGTGTGTGTGTGTGTGTGTGAGAGAGAGAGAGCGGGCATGTGCGTGTGAGGCGAGTTGGAAAACATGCTTTCTGATGTCAGAAACAGATGAGCAGCTTCTGCAAGGTGTTGCTGCATGGTGTAGGGCAGGGGTCTTCAACAGGGGGTCCCGGACCCCTAGGGGGTCCTCAGAGTTACTACAGGGGGTCCGCCAAATCTTTGTGTGATCATGTTTGATCACTTGAACCCTAGCATCCCAATTATTAGTGCAACATTAGCGAAAAAGAAAATAGCAGATCTACAAGCTCACAACGCCAGCTATTTTTTGGCACAGAGGTTTGGTGTAGGGAAAAGAAGAGCAGACTAGTAGGTATTGACAGTCTAAGTGGTTAAATATATAAAAATACACATTAATCCAACCTACACAGATGATAGTGCTGTCAAGTATAAATTGTATGAGAAATAATCCCTGTACATTTTTAATCTGCAGTTGGTGGGTAAACCACCGCTCAGTTCACACGGGTGTGATTTTTATTTGCCGAGCTGCATATCCGGTACCACTTAAACCCTCTATTGGTGAAACCGCTGAAACGTACTTATAATATACGTACTTGATAGTCTTTTTTTTTCACTCTCTACCAAATCTCTTTGCGCCGCGTTGTGAGCTTATAGATCTGCTTTTTTCTGGCAAATGTTCCGCCCCAGGATAATGGATTTTGATTATCGCGATAATATCGTAAATCGCGATTTCTTTGGTCACAATAATCGTGATATGAGAGTTTCATATCGTCCCATCCCTAATGGAAGTATAATGTTGGTCTCCAGTCATGTTTGCCTCGATTAAACTTTCTCGCCTTGACATTTCTTTTTTTTTTTTTTACGCTCAGTAAGATCACCTGCAATGGTGAAATCTTGAACGTTCCAGGGGCCTTACACTGGGGGTCCATTTTATAACTCTGCTTTCACAATTTCACCTCTATTACACACATTTTACACAAAAGCTTTCCTTTACTGATGGAACGGGACACAAACGTAACTCTTTAAGTTTTACAAGGTTTGTCTAACAGCCTACAGGGCTTAAGGAAAAGTCAAATTCAAGCTCATTTCACACATTTAAGTGTCAGAGCTTGCAGAGAGGGGGTTTTCCAACGACCTTACCGTTTCAGCAAAGTACCATTTCCATACGAAAGTTAATTCTCAAGATTTGTCCACGCTCGTGTTATCAAATCTCACGACGTAAGAACACTAGTTTAAGGACTTTCAAAGCAATTTGCTTCTAAAACTCCATGGAATTCCAGACCCGGTAAGAGAGAAAATCACATTCAAATTCCTCGCACCACTGGTGGATTTCCAGCGTTTGTATTGTATAGACCCCGGTTTTCCACCTTGCATGCTTGTCTTTAAGCCATTCAGAACGGATACGCATTATTATTACGTATTATTTTATCCTTTAACTATTGAAAAATAGCAGATATACAAGCTCGCAGCGCGGCGAGCTTGTAGATCTGCTATTTTTGAAAAAGGTTGTGGAAATGTGTGCAAATCTTTGAATATATGTATTTTTAAAGGGAACGTTTGTAACTCAAATTTAGCTTCTGGAGGGTCCCTGGAACTAAATATTTTGAGATGGGGGTCCGTGGCCAAATACATATCATTTTGGGGGTCCTTCACGTGAAAAGGTTTGAGAACCACTGAGATAGTAGTCTCTCAAGAACAGGCTAACTGAGCTCCAGTTAAGTGAAAAGGACCTTTTCTTTGACGATGGCTGGCCAGATTGCTGACATAGAAACATAGGTTTTTCAAAAAAAAAACCTTAGAAGGATTCAAAAGACACTTATAGAATCGGGTAAAGATTTTTCAAAAATAGAAGATCTACAAGCTCGCAGCGCGGCACTCGGTGCCGCGCTGTGAGCTTGTATATCTGCTATTTTTCAATAGTTAAAGCATAAAATAATAATACACAATAATGTCTACCCGTTCTGAATGGTTTAAATGTGACTATCGTTCTGTGTACAGCACCGTGGGAGGGTGAAACCAAACAAACAGTGCAAAACCAAACAGCCCGAGGCGAGCGTGATGCTGCTCAGGCAGGGAACACAAACCAACAGAATATTTGGGAGTAACACTGCAGCACTAACAGGCTCACGGCCTGTGCCATGCGCACATTAACGCTCAATTCACACGCCGCTGTGTGCTCGTGGCACACGCCACTCGACGCGACGCAATTTTCTGCGCGCGACACGACACAATAAAGGGCATGCGGCAAAAATATGGACAGTGGGAAGCCATTGGTTTCTATGCAGCGAAAATGAAGCTTCTTTGGCCCTGGCCCCTTGTTATGGGTGTTGCCATCAATCTTTTAATGGTACCAGAGGAAGCGATTTGCTGCCAACGGTCACGTGCAACGGCAGGGATACATGGGACATTGTCTTGAGCTTGCCGAAAATAAAGCACACAAAGAAGAATCATCACATGCCTATGATCACAAGCCCCTCCTACATCATACCCTGCTTATAACATCAAATAGAACATAAATTGGACCATATTTTCACAAAACGATAACCCTGATTATTCAGGTGCTTGAATCATGATTATTAATAATGACAACGATTGGGGGGAAAACCAGGTTACGTCTATTACTAGACACTTTGCAATATTACTAGACCCTTTGCAAGTCTCATTTATGTGTGTTAGTCCTGCGGTCTTTCTAAATGAAAGAAAACGTTTCAATATTGCTGCTATTGAGACCATTTATACAAACTAAACATGCACTGCTGACACCAAAACACGATTACCACTGTTAGGCCCTCCAGGATGAAATAACATTGCTTGCTTTCAGTGAAGTAAATACAAGGAGGAACCAGAAACAGTGGTGTCAGTTCAGAAAAAGCTACAGTAGGGTATGGCAAAGATGGGAGTCTTCATGCGCACTCCCGCAAAAACCCGCGGGTTTCTACGGTTTCTTGGGCTGGATATGGCAGCCTGTGGAGCTAAACTTGGCATGTTAGTAAACGTGCCACAATTAACAATAATGCATTGCACCTGTGCAGCTGACCTGCGGAACCTGGGAATATACCATTGTCAAGATGGGGAGAATACAAGTGTGGAGAATATAATTATAATACCTTGTCAAAGTGACTTTTTTGTAAAATTTTGCTTTTGTAGTCATTTTACTGTAATTTAACAACATAATAACCAGCATGGTGACAGCTGCATACCCCTGCCATACCCAATTGACACCCCTGACCAGAAATGTGTTTATGCAGAGGAGGAGGGGGGGGACAAAAAAGCCAGTTAATGCTGAACACCACGGCACAACAGAACGCCACTGATGGTAAAGCTGCATTAGAGGTGGGGTCAGAGCAATCCTCAGGGAGAGGTGTCTCGTGGGATTTGGAGTCCGTTTCATTTCACAACGGACAGGGAACCAGTGAACCCTGCAAGGCAAGTCTCCCAGGCTGTCTCCTCTGTTTTTGTGTTTCTCTTTCTTCCCCTCTTTCTTTACACACACGGACGCACACACAGTGTTAAGTTGTGACTGAGTGACACAAAGGCTGAGAAAAAGAGAATAAATTAGTGGTGAGTTAACCACTTGAATAAAACCCTATATCTAGCCTAGGCAACAACCAAGTATACCACAGGACTGTGGTATATCCATCAACGGTTCATCTGTAGATAGAGTGGACAGCTTCACATTCCTGGGTGTACACATCACAAACACACTCCCATGGTCTCTAAACGCCAAAGGTATCCTTAAGAAAGCACATCAGCTTTCTGAGGCGCCTCAAGAAATTTGGCTTGAGCACCAAGGCTCTTGTGAATTTCGTTGTATATCTATGGTATCGTTGTACCATAGAAAGTGTTCTGACAGGTTGCATCACAGTGTGGTTTGGTAACTTGACTGTCCAGGACGGTAAACAGCTGCAGAGGATTGTGAAGAGAGCAGCTAAAATTGTCGGAACAGAATTACCACAGCTCCATACAATCTATACCACACGCCGCAAGAAAAAGACTCAGAACATCATGAAAGATAGCAGCCATACCCTATTCTCACTCACGTTACCAGAGCATCAAATCGCACACCACTCGTTTCAGTAATAGTTTTTTTGCCCAGGCAGTCAGGTTGCTCAACGAAGGGATGAAAGTGAAACATAGGTAAACATGGGCACTGTACAATGTTAATATTGTCATTGTTGGGACTTGTCTTGTGTGGCCTGCATGGTATGTGGGTCCACACTCTTGTCGGTCACTGTGACCATGTCTTTGTGTAATAAGGCTGAGAGTGCTCCTGGCACCTGGATATGTGTGACAAAACTGAACCTGAATCTTAGCGTGCAAACATGCTACACGAGGATCGACGAGAGATGGAGACGATGCATCGATATGAAACGATATGTGAACATGGAACTGACGACAGGATTTTAAAAGACAAGGATTCTGCTTACCTGTGTGGTCACATGATCCAAGCATCACCGGGCAGAACATGTAAGAGAAGAAGGGGAAAAGGGTTAGAATAAGGCAACGATGAAAATGTCAAACAAACCAAGGAGTCCTTACTAAATACATTACAGAATCACTGATTTATTAGGGTTAAGTTTTACCACTTAAACCCCCAGCATCCCTATTCTAGGGTGATGATTCTCCCCCAAAAAATAGCAGTTGTACAAGCTCACAATGCGTCACACTTGATTTTGTACAATATAAGGTTTAAGTAAATAATCGTGTGATCTAAAAAAAAAACGAAAAAATGCTGGCATTGTAGTATGCATGGTATGTGTAGGCTACCTAACTAAACTATATCTCTGCTGTCGGGCCGAAACCTCCAAACTCCAAAATGTTCATTTTCGGGAAAATGAGCTCAAGTGGATTTAGGAGGTTTTGACCGAAGGGCTTTTTACTACTTTTCATTGGTTCAATATTATTTTAACCAACACACAGACGTAAAGGGTGTTCAATAGCACATATTTATGAAAAAAAGAGAGGGCCCATCGGGTGGAGTTAGCTGGTTTGGCAGAAAGTGTGGAGTTATAGGAGGTTTTGTCCCAAACCTCCTAACTCCAAAATGTTCATTTTCGGGAAAATGAGCTCAAGTGGAGTTAGGAGATTTTGACCGAAGGGCTTTTTACTACTTTCCATTGGTTCAATATTATTTTAACCAACACTCAGATGTAAAGAGTGTTCAATAGCCCTGATTTATGCCAAAAAAAAAATCTAAAACCTCAAAAATTGAGTTTTGGCCAGACAGTGACGATTTAGACCGGGGTCCCCTAGAGGTCTATACTTGGCCCAGTCCTTTTCTTTTTTTCCTCTACACCAAATCTTTTAATTGCATTCCACCCACTTTCACCTATTATGACATGCCCAGAATAGAGACACTATGCGGTCCATAATGGTTAAGGGGACAATGACGCAGAAGACGAGAGCGCTACAGGTGTGGAGAAAGGATTGATGGAATACTGACTGAAGTCCTGTCTGCATCTATAAGACTCTATAAGAGTCTCCTAATCTAATAACCAGCAGTCTGCGGCGGCCGGCTGCTTCCATTAGAAAAAGGTCAGCTGCAGTTCAGAGCTTTGGGCAGGGCTGATGTTGGAGGGTATTTCTTTGCCCGCCATATGTGCACAGTTTGTCTATCTTTTTACCAAAGGCATGGGGAAGTGAAAGGAAGCAACAGGACGCCTCTGATGAGCTGCGGCCCCCACGCTGGGGCCCTGGACAGTGAGGGAACAGGCTATATGCACAGCAGCCAATAGCCATACAGCCATATTGGAGAGAAATTGTGGTCTCTCTCACTTCCTTCAAAGGTAGGGGTGTAACGATACACGATACGCATCACGAGACATGGTTAACGATACGATAGATGGACGATATTGGTTCATTCATGGCGATACGATATGATTCGATTAAATGATTTAAAATCAATATAGTAACTATTTAGCAAGGAAATTAAATCTGTGTAAAACCTGTAAAAATCTATTATTATGGAAGTAAACACTGTGATTATCTAGCAAATACATGGACATTATATTTCAACACATATGGACAAACCCACCTTGACATGAACACAAAGATTACACACATTTATTGATAGACCAAGAGTAGCTATATGGAATGGAAAGGTAATTAAACCCCTCTTTTAAATTTTCCCTCTTTAAATTGCTAAATACAAGGCACAAATACTTAGTTTACATACAATCAATTGTTTGCATTGCAAAACAATTCGATACCGATTACCTGCATTTTAAAACAATACGATACAAAGCCAAAACAGTATGATATTTAGCTTTTGCAAACGATATAGTAGATCATTGCAAATTAAAATTGATTTTTCGATTCAGTTACTATATCGTTACACCCCTATTCAAATTCTAATGGTACTAATGAAGGCTCTGTTCCGTCTCATGTAGCACAGTGGTTCTCAAAACTGTTTATTTCAAGGACCCCCATAACTCTGAGTGTACAAATGGTACCAAATGCACTCTCAGAGTTCCGCACCTTTTAAGGGGTTCATTTGGAACCCCTCAAGGAACCATGAGGGTCCCTGGACCCACTGGTGTAGCAGAGTGTTTCCAGTGAGCAGACAGGCACAATATCAGCACCCTTACTCTGTTTGACCAGAATGGAACAGAGCCTTCATCTGTAATATTGGCAACACCTGCGAAGAAAGTGAGAGACCAAACTTCTCTCCAACCTTCTGACCTCAGTAAAACTAACGCTGGTGAATGCTAACCTGGTGAAATGCTAACCTGCCGACGCTGGTGAATGCTAACCTGACGAATGTTAAACTGTGCTTAACCCAGTTGCTTTTTTTGATACACTGAAAGACCTGGAAAAAAACACTCTCCCGAGAAGACACAGCTGTGGGGCAGGAGGAGAATCCCAAATGCTTCCGCGCGCGCACGCGCGCGCGCGCGCGCGCGCGCGCGCGTGCGTGCGTGCGTGCGTGCGTGTGTGTGTGTGTGTGTGTGTGTGTGTGTGTGTGTGTGTGTGTGTGTGTGCACGTGCGTGCAACGTGCGTGCGGCCTGCTTTCAGTTTCATGTAGAAGAAGAGGGCAGGGAGAGGACACCGCCGGAACGTCTTCCGTTCCCGTTCCAGAACCTCGAGCGTGCACTGACCCCCGAAAAAAAAACCTTTTCCTCGAAAGTCCTCACGAGAGACAGAGAGGAAGACGGCCTCCTAACCGTTCCTTGACACACCCACACAGGCACGTGCACACATAGACATCAAAGGGGGCCTGAGCCCCTGCTCTTTTATCTGTCTGTAAAAAGTGCCCTCTCCTGACCATGAATGCAGTTTTTACTATGGTGATAGAAATGCAAATGCCCTCTTTCCATGCCATACCCGAAGGCAGCATTCAATAGAATTGCCTTGTCCAAACTCTCCTGAACTTTAATGCGAAAATAGCCGACCTCCAAGCTCACAAGGTCTGCTATTTTCGATATTTTCACCAAAAGGCCCTTTTAGAAATGTCAGCCCCTGCCTCTCTAACATTCTCTGCACCTCCCTGCACCCACACTGCTAACAGGAAACCGTTAACCCCACTTTCAACCGGAATCTCTATTTTAGGCATTATCATTACAGCAAGAAAGTGTCCCAAAAAAATGCTATTTTTGCTATTTGGGATAAAAAGAATTACAACAGGGCTTAAGGGGATTAAGTAGCAAACAGACTGTAAAACAATATGGACAGTGGAAAGCCTTGGCTGTTGTATGGGTGCCACCATCATTGTAGAAATCAACATTCATTGGTAGAAATGGTACCATCTCGAATGCTATTGGCTGCCAACGGTCACATGCAACCGCAGGGATACATGGGACATTGTCTTGAGCTTGCGGAAAATAAAGAACACGAAGAAGAATCATCACAAGCCTATGATCACAAGCCCCTCCTACAGCATTACCCTGCTATAACATCAAATATAACATAAATCGGACCACATTTTCACAAAACGCATATCATGGTGATTGAAACAAGGCTTTAAACTAGCGACAGGAACCATAAAGTATTTATGACGATGTTTATTAAGGTAAGAAAATCAAATGTAAAAGTTTGGGGGAAATGAATGGAATCCTATGGAGAACATGTTGCTTCTGGTGCCAGAACAGCGCAACCAGCGGCCAATTATAGGAACTTTCAGTTCCGTGTTTGCTTCATTTTATAGGACAACTTTGTTTTTTTACAAGGGTTCATATTTTAGATTGTAATTAGAGAAAAGTGAGTGTTAAAATGTGTTCATTTGCTTCGTTCTATTGTTTTATCGCGTTTACAGTGCTAAAATGTGGGGCATGCGTACACATGGGGGCATGTGTACAAGTGGCTAAATATCTTTTTAGACACAATAAGCCAGCAGTTTCTTTATTGCTATTTGCAGTAACACTTCTAGCCCCCATAAGTCACATCCAACCATGAAAGGTTGCATTGTATCTTGGGAATGTGCTTATTCTGTGTAAAATGACATATTTAGCCACTTGTACGCATGCCCCCAAACACTGAAATAAGAATCACTAAAACAATAGAAAGAAGTAAGTGAAATCATTTTCATATTTTATATTCTTTAATTGCAATTTAAAATATGAACCCTTGTTGTAAAAAACTAAAGTTGTCCTTTAAATCGGGACAACTACACCCCTGGTAGCAGTCGGCAAAAACAAACTTAACAACATTTCGGTGGAAGAAAATAAAAGTTATAGTAAGTTGGCTGCGAGGCAGTACAGGCTGGCTTCTCAAGGTTGTTATCGCAGAGACAGACGTCCCACAGGTTGTGTTGGAGGAGGGTACACGGGAAGGAGAGAGACCGCCCCGGAGGACTTTCGCCCGAGGCAGGGTGATTTGGTGGCAAGGCAAGCCTCCGCTCCCGACACAGACGGCCCCTTGTATTATTCAGTGCAGGCAATCTGCCTGCCATTACTAAAACATGGCGTCGCACGGAGGAGGATGTAGGAGAAGTTAAGTGCAGGGGGGGGACGTTTAAGTTGAATCACCCCTTCTTAAGCCGTTTGGGCCTGGGATTGTTGAATGCTTTAGCTGTTGAAAAATAGCAGATATACAAGCTCACAGCCCGCGCTGCAAGCTTGTAGATCTGCTATTTTTTAAAAGTCGTGAAAATGTGTGCGTTTGAATATATGTATTTTTTAAAGTGAACATTTGTTGACTCAAATTTAGCTTCTGGGGGGTCCCTGGAACTAAATGTTTTGAGATGGGGGTCTGTGGCCAAATATATAATTTTGGGGGTCCTTCACATGAAAAACATTTGAGAACCACTAACATAGTAGTCTCTCAAGAACAGACTAGCTGAGCTTCAGTTAACACTTATGTTGCAATGATTTTTTCCGGCCAATGTCCCGCGTTGCCATGGTTACCATAGACTTCCATGTAATTGTGCAAGTGTGTAAAAAGTGCACGCCCATGCCTAGATGATGCACCACGTGTGTAGATGCTGTTCACAGCTTTCAAACAAAAAAATCCGCTTGGAAATCCGTTCAGGCATTCATGATTTATGGGCCATTATGTTTTCTTCAGATGTAAACAAACCCAAAGCCATGTTTGAAAGAATGGGTTGGTATGGGGGTTAAACATGCAATTTCGCGATCGCGATCATGCCTAATACATTTCTGGAGGTCCAAAAAAAAAAATTGAAAAAAAAATTTTTGAATTTTTTTTTTTTTTTTTTTTTTTTCCAAAAACGGCCCAAACTCGGGAAACTCGGGGTTGGCACAGCACTAGTACCAATACAAACTCGGGAAACTCGGGGTTGGCACCATATGTGTTAAGTGAAAAGGACCTTTTCTTTGACAATGGCCAGCCAGATTGCTGACATAGAAACATAGTTTTTTTTTTTTTTTAAACCTTAGAAAGATTCAAAAGACACTCATAGAATCGGGTCAAAATTCACATTTTCACGATTTTTCAAAAATAGCAGATCTACAAGCTTGCAGCGTTTTTTTCCTATAGTTTTTCAATAGTTTTTTATCATCAAATAATAATACGCAACTGGAAATACTGTTCCTACGAAACAGTGTGGGCTCGCATGTTAACACCATGTATGGGCATAAAGATCTACCCTTTGTTTGCACCTAATCTTTTGTACTGTCTTTTGTACTGTACCGCCTTTGCACTGTCGAGGAGAATAGGTTATGTCATTTTTGAGGAGAACTTAACATATAAATAATGAAGATAACATAGTGTTATCGCTTTCAGCAAGCCCACAATGATGCGTACCCGGTCTAAACGGGTTAAACGGGCCTCCGCTGGGAGCGGAGGTTATACGCAGCCCCCAGCCGGTTAGCATGCATGACTTCATCCCGGCCCGCGCGGGGCGAGGAGCCCCCGCCGCGGTGATGCCGCTCCGCCGTTCAGCCTCGGTGGCCCGCACACTGCCCTTTAGAAGAGAGGCCGTCGTCCCAGTGTGGGCTATAGAAGAGGAGAACACTGGGACAAACCTACATCCTGTCTAGCCCGTTTAGAACGGTTATACGCATTGTTTTGTGATTTAACTATTGAAAAATAGCAGATATACAAGCTCACAGCGCGGCACCGAGTGCCGCGCTGCGAGCTTGTAGATCTGCTATTTTTGAAAAATCGTGAAAATGTGTGAGCGTCTTCGAATATTTTGACCCGATTCTATAAGTTTCTTCTGAATCCTTCTAAGGTTTCTAAAAATTTCTATGTCAGTGGGGCTCAAACTTTGTCATGTCAAGGACCCCCAAAATGATATGTATTTGGCCACGGACCCCCATCTCAAAATATTCCGTTCCGGGGACCCCCTCAGAGGCAACATTTGAGTTACAAATGTTCATTTTAAAAATACATATATTCGCACACATTTTCATGACTTTTCAAAAATAGCAGATATACAAGCTCACAGAGCGGCACCACTGTGAGCTTGTATATCTGCTATTTTTCAATAGTTAAATCATGAAATAAGTCTAGGCCTAAATGGGCTAGAGCAGAAGGCTTGGAAAAGGAGTGGAAAGAATGGGCCCGTTTCAACGCAAGCCAGATCTCAATTCCGTTGACGTTCGTTTGCCCCATTCAAGCGGTCATTTTTTTTTTTTTTGCTTTTGCCTTTGCTTCTCTTCTTTCTTTGAAGTGTTTACCTGTCCTGCATGTTAATGTTCGCCTTCTATAGGTTTGTTGCGCGCCTTAACAAGACTCCACTCAAGATGTGGAGAGACTTCGAGTTCCTGGGATAACATCGGTTGGGTGACAGGTTCAATTCAGTTCAGTTCAAGTCAGCGATTTCAATAGGCTGGCCTTCATTGAGAGTTTGCCCAAGGCTTCAGAGGTGCAGTATGCACCAAATAAAAATAAATAATTAAATAACATGGGGCGAGGACAACCACAGATGGACACCATTTAAAAAAAAAGAACAAAAAAAATGCAAAGCTTTGCAGTTAACTCATACCCTGCCAAAAAATAAGTTTCTATGATAAAAACGTCTTTAAAACGTCTTTTTCACTATGGACCTCCCTGCCAGACGTCTTCTGAACGTCTTTTTTTTTTTAAATAATTAAAAAAAAAAAAAAAAAAAATTGAAAAAAAAATTTTTGAAAAAATTTTTTTTGGACCTCCAACAGTGTACTAGGCATGATCGCGATCGCGAAATTGCATGTTTAACCCCCATACCAACCCCATCTTTCAAACATGGCAGCCATGTTTGTTTACATTTGAAGAAAACATAAGGGCTCCTTTCTCCTGAATGCCTGAACGGATTTCCAAGCGGATTTTTTTGTTTGAAAGCTGTGAAAAGCATGCACATGCATAGTGCATGATCTGTGCACGAATGTGTGCACCAGCGTGCACACTATTTTTTTAACCCTTTGTTGGCGAACCGGCAATATAAGAGGTCACCCCACTTTAAATATGGCACCGACTGAGTTAATTAACTTGTTCCATTGTTGCAGTGTTTTTTTTTTCCTTTCCTCCCAACGGAGACCAAAAAAACTGTGAGGAGAACAAAGCAAGCGTCGCTGTTATTTACCCCGTCTGAGCTATTCATAATGCACCGCTGGCAGCAACACACAATGAAAGAAGAAAAATAACCCGTTCTATTGTTTTAGAGCTTAAAAAAAGGTCAAGGGTGTGGAGGAGACCAGTGGCCACATATCAGTGCATAAACACAGCCCTCTTCACGGTTTCAAAGCATACAGTACATACGGTGCAAAGACTGCAAACAATGCCCTGAGTTATATAAACCCAAGGCCGCCACAAAGGGAGGGTCCAATGGCCTCAAGCCAGTCAGGAATGTTTCTTTTTGTGTTTTTTTTTTGTTTTAATGAAATGTATAAATCTTCAATTAGTAGCCAAATTCTGGGCCCTGGGTACAAGGATTCACTGCAGGCCCCCTCCACGAATGTTCTTCATAGGGGGAGGGGGTTTAACCCATTTAGACTGGGAACGCATTATTACACATTACTTTGTGCTTTAACTACATAGATATACAAGCTTGTACATCTGCTATTTTTGAAAAATCGTGAAGTCTTTTTTTTTTAGTTTTTAGTTTTTTTGTTGTTGAACAAACAATGTTTCTATATCAGTGGTGCTCAAATGTTTTCATGTGAAGGACCCCCAACATGATATGTATTTGGCCACGGACCCCCATCACAAAATATTTAGTTCCATGTACCGCGGAAGCTCACTTGTATAAGCTTGTATATCTGCTAAAAATAAAATAATTAAGGCCCCTCCATGTGTTATTTGGAATTGCACATGAGTTCTGGGCAGAGCTGTTTGTTTTCACATCCGTCGGCAGGTTAGTTACTCAGAGCGTTAGTTTCACTGAGGTTAAGGTTAGGGTTAGGGTTAGGCATAGTTTTACTGAGGTTAGGGTTAGGGTTAGGGTTAGGCATAGTTTTACTGAGGTTAAGGTTAGGGTTAGGGTTAGAGTTAGGGTTAGGTTTAAGTGATCGCACCAGCTGTGCGGTCCAAGTGAACAAAAAGGAGCGCTCCCTAGCGCCAGTTCAGCCAATCAAAAGCTTCCATGGGCGGGGTTTGCCCAGAACTCATGTGCAATCCCAAATAACGCCCCCTCCACCTTGGGCCCTGGTAACTCAGTCCCACTTTTCTCCCCCTTGGCAGCCAATTATAAAGACCTATAAAGCATCCTAGTTTCATGTGTGTTGTGCATGATGCGTACTGTATGTGTGATGATGATGATGATGACAGAAAGAGACAGGCCAGGGGAACGTTTGAATAAGGGGCTGAAAAAACAAACGTAACAGGACTATTACCAGTAAGACTCCCTAATCGGGAAATAAGTGACCGTCAGGTCGCATACACAAACTTTAGAAGGCAATCGTATGCAATGTTGATGACATGACTTTAGTGATACTGTGTACCACTTTGTGTGATTTTAGGCCAAAACCTGTAGGATGGTGGCGCTAGAAGAGGTTCATGTGAGAAATGAGGGGTGGAGGTTGTGATTTGCCATCAAAGGAGTGTGTGTGCAAAGTTTGGCATTGATAGGGCCAACGGTGGCAGAGATATGACTAAGGCAAACGTGTGACGTGACTGACTGATTGACAGACTGACAGATAGACAGACACACTGACAGCCGGTGGAGCTTAATTTCATAGTAACTGCGTTCTGATGGTCGCAATCAGCTACACAGTAGAATCCTTGATGTAACTCTGGGAACGTACAAATGTAACCAAATGGACCCTTAAAGTTATACCATGTAACTTTTTTTATAAAACAAATCTTAAAATTGTCCTAACTGTTAAATCGCTAAAGTTTTAGAACACCCACTCCGTTAATTTCAGCTTCTAAAGCCTTCTCTTTGTATGTTTTCTATGAGCCGTGAGGGGGGGAGAATTTTGCGGCAAAATTATGCCATCTGCATCATCTGTATACGTTGTGTATACGTTGGCCAATCATATCGCGGATCATAAACACATGGTACACTACCGGCCAATCACAGGCGTATCTGCAGTATCTTCAGGAAATAGCTTGCTTCAACAGCTTTGTTTACACTGGTCTAGAAGTCTAGCATGTAACTCCCCAACCGCTGCTCGTAGAAGGACACGAGACCACTCTATGGATGCGTCTCGGCGAGGCGAGGGCGGACGCGGTGGTCTGAAGGCCCGGTCCGCGGAGTTACTAGGGCCCAGGGTGGAGGGAAGGGCATGAATTATTTTATACTTTAGCTAATGAAAGATAGCAGATATACAAGCTCGCAGCGCGGCATTTTGAAAAGTAGTGAAAATGGGTGCAACTCTTTGAATATATGTATTTTTTAAGCGAACGTTTGTAACTCAAATTTTGCATCTGGGGGGTCCCTGGAACTAAATATTTTGAGATGGGGGTCCGTGGCCAAAGGCTCTGCGCTAACCTTCCGACATGTCGCCACTCCGAAATTGACTTCTTATTGTCGGAGTGGCGACACTTCCATAGGGGTTAAGTTTAGGGTAAGGGTTAGAGATAGGGTTAGTGTCGGAATGGAGACATGTCGGAAAGGAGACATGTCGGAGTGGCGGGGTGTAACCGTGGCCAAATACATATCATTTTGAGGGTCCTTCACCTGAAAAGGTTTTGAGCACCACTGACATAGATACATAGGTTTTTCAAAAAAAAACCTTAGAAGCATTTGAAATATTCAAAGACTTGCACAAACGTTCGCGATTGTTCAAAAATAGCAGATCTACAAGCTCGCAGCGCGGCACTCGGTGCCGCGCTGTGAGCTTGTATATCTGCTATTTTTCAATAGTTAAAGCATAAAAAAATATGAAGTGAATCCTTGTACCCAGGGCCCAGAATTTGGTGCGACGCCCCATCGACAGTCAGCGGGACCAAGGCTATCCGGGGTGCTCTAAAAATAAAGCCGGTGGAAGCTTTCTAATGATACCGTGTGTCACAGTGTGTTCACATCATGGCGAGGGAGGCACAGACTCTGCTGGGAGGCCCTTCTGTGTCTCTCCTTTGCTAAGGGGGAAAAAAAATAGAAACAAAAACCTCAACTGCTTTCTCATTGCGGCAGGAGCACACTGTGCGTAATGTTGACATGCTTCTTTCCCCGCTTTTACGGCTATAGTGATTACAGTGGTAGCCAAATACAGTAGGATCTCCATTATGATACGACGAAATGATACGTTATAGAGCTCGGCCCTAGCTGTGCGTTATAGCCCTTATACCACGGAGGGCATACTATATGGAGGGGACAAGTTAAACCGCAGGGGTCTTCAACGTTTTCAGGCCAAGGACCCCTTAGTTGAGAGAGAGATGAAGCAGGGACCCCCACAACCTTTTCAGAGATTCCATGTAGTTTCATCGTTTGACAGCACGATCATCAGTGACAGTGTATTTTGGATTCATGTCCATTTATGTTTTCAGATATTTAACCAATAGCTGATCTACAAGCTCACAACACCTCGCAGCACGAGGCGTTGTGAGCTTGTAGATCTGCTATTTTTGGCTAAAGTTCTCATCCCACTCGTCACACAGCACCGAAACCACTCTCATAAAAGTCACCGACGACATACTCGTGTCTGCTGACGGCCTCATCCTCTCCATCCTCATCCTCCTTGACCTCAGTGCCACCTTTGACACCATCAACCACTCCCATCCTCATCACCCGTCTTCAGTCCTCCCTTGGTTTAACAAGCCCTGCCCTTTCCTGGGTAACATCATACCTCTCTTGTGGATCTCTGAAGTGGTTAACTGCATTAGACACATCTGCATTTGTCCAGTCATGTATTCAGGTTTTTCCCTTTGCCACCCATCGATTACGTCAGTCCTAAGTTTCCAGAAAACTCAAAGAGACGAAGCACAAAAAAAAAAAAAAAAAAGTATGATGTTGAGCGAGTGGCCAGGCTGGGCTGGGGACTATTAAGCAATTTCTTTCATCAGCAGCTCACTCCCCCCTCCCTCCTTTCGAATACCTTAATTCTTCGGTGCCTGTATCCCGTTAAGCTTGCGGGCTGTTATAAATCACGCCCAAGTCCAATTTAGAAGCCATCAAGGACCGAGTGCCTCAGGAATAACTTGACTTTCCGTCAAGTATTTCACGACGCTAAGCCATTTCGTGTGTGTGTGTGTGTGTGTGTGTGTGTGTGTGTGTGTGTGTGTGTGTGTGTGTGTGTGTGTGTGTGTGTGTGAGAGAGAGAGAGAGAGAGAGAAAGAGAGAGGGGGTGAACTCATAAGTGTTCGACATCGTAACCTTTGCACATGCTTCCGATGACGTATGGCCGCGGAGCTGTCACTTGTACCTTTTACCAGGAAGTGCACACATAGACATCAAAGGGGGCTTGAGCCCCTGCCCTTTTTTTCTGTCTGTAAAAAAGTGCCCTCTCCAGACCATGAATGCAGTTTTCACTATGGTGAAAGAAATGCAAATGCCCCTCTTTCCATGCCGTACCTGAAGGCAGCATTCAAGAGAAATCCCTTGTCCAAACTCTCCTGAACTTGAATGCAGCATCTTATGTTGAAATAATTGCCCTCTCCGTGTAGAAATCCATGACTGAACGCCACATCTCCAGTATTGACTTGATTACGCTTAGTTCAACGTGGCTTCGTGCACCGAAAATAGCCGACCTCCAAGCTCACAACGCGTCGCGCTGCGACGCGTTGTGAGCTCGGAGGTCGGCTATTTTCGATATTTCCACCAAAAGGCCCTTTTAGAAATGTCAGCCCCTGCCTCTCTAACATTCTCTGCACGTCCCTGCCTTTGAGGCTGGCAGCCAGTCTACACAGAGCCTCTCCGACGCGACGTTGTCCCGTTTCCTTTTCTACAGCTGGCTTCAGTAGAAGGATGTACAACATCTCTCCTCGGCAGCCAGAGAGTCACTCTCTCTCTCTCTCTCTCAAAAAAAGAGCATACAAGCTGTGGAACATGGACGCGGAGGGCTGGAAACAACTCTGGAACTAAAAATAGAACGTTTCTCCTCTCCGCAGACAGAGCGTCTTGCCCTCGCCACCGCAGTAGCATTCTCCGAGGGAGGATTTTTTTAAGAGGGTTTCCCGCCAAGGGAAAGCCACGCCGCTTGTCTTATTGGATCTCTGGGCATGCGTTTTGGGACTTTGGGTGGGATACGCCTCGAGGGGCTCGGCAAGGGGGTGGGGGGAGGAGGGGGGGGGTGGAGTTAGTCAGTCCTTCTCAGGTAAAAGCCTGATTTATATTTCATAACATGGCAGCGGGGTTCGGCGAGAATACAAGCTCAACGCACTGCGTTGTGCGCTTGCAGATTTGGCTATGTTCAGCGAGTGACACAGTCACACAACGGTGTGTATGCTTTAAGCCAGGGGTCTTCAACAGGGGGCTCGGGACCCCTAGGGGGTCCCCAGAGTTACTAAAGGGGGTCCTCCAAATCTGAGTGAAAGAAAAAAATGTCTCCTTTTTTATATTAACCACTTGAGCCCTAGCGTCCATATTCGGAGAACTTTAGCCAACAATAGCAGATCTACAAGCTCACAACGCCTCGCAGAGCGAGGCTTGTAGATCGGCTATTTTTGGTAAAGAGCTTTGCTGTAGAGGGGAACAAGATTAAAGTACAGAGTGAAAACACAAATTGACATGAATCCAAAATACGCTGATGATTGCGCTGTCAAAAAATGAAACTATATGGTTTGTGGGGGTCGCTGCTTCATCTCTCTCTCGACTAACGGGTCCTTGGCCTGAAAACGTTGAAGACCCCTGTTTTAAGCATTTGGAGGACGCAGAGTGAATGGAGGCCAGCTGGTGGGGTATAGTGTCTAATTCTACAAGCCCTCCCTCTCCTCCTCCTCCTGCTAACCATTTCTTCTCCTCTTTCTTTAGGATCTCTCCTTCTCTCCACGCAGCACGGGTGAGGATTCACGGCCCTTGATTTGATTAAATATTCGACATTCAGGTTTTTTTGCGACCGAAGGTTGCAGTTTACCATGAGTAATGTCAAAGTTTGTCTGCGTGTAGACGTGAAGCCGTGTGTGTACACATTTTTTACAGTCTATGGGTTGGTTCCCTTGACACATCACTGTGACATCACAGGTGATATCACGGGTGACATCACCTATGTAAAAGTCCATATATGGGTATTCCCAATGGATATGGGCCAAGGCATGGCCCATATCTGTGTGGCTGGTTCAGATAGGGATCTCCATGTATGGGCATATTTTGTCATGGGAACCGCTCTAACAGAATCCCTTTTAGTTACTTACTTAACAGGACTTCATATGGGAATGCCCATATATGGAGGAAGACAGCCCATATATGTGCGGCTGGTTCAGACAGGGAGGGATCTCCATGTATGGGCATAAAAGGAACGTACTATGTACAGTACATGTATCTCCATATATGGGTAACAGGTCCAATATACATCACAGCCCTTTAGAGCAAGGTCGCATGTCGCCCTGAGGCGTCTTACTAGTATAGAAGAGGCTCCTTAACGTCAATTTACAATTTTAGCAATAGAGCACGTGTTCCATTGCTGGTTTGACCAAAAAAAGACTGAAATCAGTCGTGGCAACTGATAACTTTAATCCATGTGTTACATAACATTAAATGCCCTATGACTCATATAAACACAATAACCAAACACACAGAGTCCGGAAATTGGTTCATGCTGCTGTGCATTTTTTTGTAATTTGTATACAACATATCAGACACACATTAACACATCACCCCTAGTTTCTCTTGATCTAAGAAATTGAGAACATGTCATTTCTCCACTAATATGCATCCAATTAACAATACTTGACACTGAATGCAAACATCCAGTATTTGAATTGTCAGGATAGCTTGTTTAGTATTCAACGGACGAGTTCTAGTTTCAGCCATTATTTATAACAGGGGTCTTCAACGTTTTCAGACCAAGGACCCCTTAGTTGAGAGAGAGATGAAGCAGGGACCCCCACAACCTTTTGCATAGATTCCATATAGTTTCATTGTTTGACAGCACGATTGTCTGTGTATTTTGGATTCATGTCAATTTTCAGATATTTAACCACTTGAACCATCAATCAAACTTGACCTCTCTCTCTGTACTTAGTCTGCTCTTTTTACCCAAAACAACAAAGCTCTTTGCCAAACATAGCCGATCCACAAGCTCACAACGCCTCGCGCTGCGAGGCGTTGTGAGCTTGTAGATCGGCTATTTTTGGCTAAAGTTCTCAGAATATGGACGCTAGTATTCAAGTGGTTAAAATATATACGGTAAAAAGTTTCTATCACACAAAGATTTGGAGGACCCCCTGTAGTAACTATGAGGACCCCCTAGGGGTCCCGGACCCCCTGCTGAAGACCCTTGCTCTGGCCCTTTAAGGAGCACCAACCTAACCGAACCAATACGACAAAGCTGACATCCGGAGGTATGATAAGAATGCCTTTCTGATTTACTTTGGCATGTTACTTGATGGATATGTCCTTCTAGCCAAATACAATTCTAGAGATAAAGATTGGAAAAGCCCAGACACGTAAAACAGATGTCGGCTTTAAAGGAAAAAAAAGGGTTTTTACAGACACATAAAAGTCTTTGAGTTTGCACCTTAATTGATTGTGACATCTTTCTGTCGCCTAAAATGTAGTGCTGGTTTCAACTTGAGAGGGAGGAGGGGCTGATATAAAGATACACATTTCTGCATAATTGGATAAGCGAGGGGAAACAAGCGTCACTTTTTATGGAGCACTGGAAACAAGCCTGCTGACAGAGGAAACCAGGGGCGTCACAAGGATGGGGGGGACTGAGTTACTAGGGCCCAATGTGGAGGAGGGGCCTTCATTATTTTATGCTTTAGCTATTGAAAAATAGCAGATCTACAAGCTCACAGCGCGGCACCGAGTGCCGCGCTGCGAGCTTGTCGATCTGCTATTTTTGATAAGTCGTGAAGACGGGTGCGAATCTTTTGAATATGATGTACTTTTTAAGCGAACATTTGTGACTCAAATTTTGCTTCTGGTGGGGGGGTCCCTGGAACTATATATTTTGAGATGGGGGTCCGTGGGCCAAATACATATGCGGGTCCTTCACGTGAAAACATTTGAGCACCACGGACATGGAAACATAGGTTTTTCAAAAGAACCTTAGAAGGATTTGAAATAGTCAGACTCACATTTTCCTGATTTTTCAAAAATAGCAGATCTACAAGCTCGCAGCGCGGCACCGAGTGCCGCGCTGTGAGCTTGTAGATCTGCTATTTTTCAATAGTTGAAGCACAACATGTGAGTGAATCCTTGTACCCAGGGCCCAGAATTTGGTGTGACACTCCTGGAGGCAACTTGAGGTGACACTCAAAGGATGCGTCTCTCTACAGATCCTACAAAGCGACGACTCCAAAAACCTGACAAAACACTAGCCTGCCCCGTTTGTTTATTTATTTGGTAAAATGTGAATTTCAGTTAACGTCAGCTGCTCTGACATCCAACAGACAGATACTGTGTACATGTATTATTTGCCGAGCTAGACAAACAGCGACGCCCTTTGAATGAGAACTCTCTCGACATATCGGTGTATCAACTGGATTTCCGGATGTGGTTGATGGGTCCTGATCTTGAACTACGATCAACCTTTTTTTTGGACATTTCATGTGAAATCTTTCAAACTTTTAACGATTTGTTAAATTGGTGAATTGTTGAAATAAATAAAAACATTCTAAGTTCAGTTTGTGTGTTTTCTTTATTTTATACACAGTGTGAGAGAGAGAGAGAGAGAGAGAGAGAGAGAGAGAGAGAGAGAGAGAGGGAGAGTTGTGTTTATTTATATCTATTAGTTTACTTGTGATAAAGGTTCTCAAACAAACTTAAATCAAATCTAGCATTTCAAATGGATTCCAAGACTTATCTTGGTCTTGTATAGGTCGAAGCATCAGTTAATTAATTGCCGGTCTAGGACTCAACAAAAGGGTCTGGCATGCGTCAGGCTCATGTCTAAATCACATCCATCAAACCAAGGACCAATACGGCCCTTTTCACCACCTTTTTCCTTTAACCTCATGGCGTGAGGATCAATATCCTTAATGACTACTTCCAGAAGCCTCCCATCATCATCATCATCAACAGCTCTGGCTGCTGGGTTCAGGCCCAGACAGAGGGTGGTCCGAGGTGATGCCTGGGGGGCTCTGCGTACAGAGCTGACCCCCATACCTCCCGGGGATGACCTTCTCATGTCTTAATAGGCAGCCCCACAATGGTGGCCATGTGCCTAATGGTTTTAGGCCCGCAGCCCATCTGCCGCGGCTGCAGCCAGCCAGCGAGGAGGGGTCCCACCCCTCCCCGGGTGTCCGGGACCCCCAGAAAAATACATTATGAATTAACCACTTAAACCACCAGCCCTATTTAACAAACATTTTTGAAGAAGGCGGACGAAGGACGATCTACGAGCTCACAGCGCGACACGATGGATCCACTTAAAAAGATTTTCTTTTTTTAAATATTAAAAATATGTTTTAACCACTCCTACATCTGGCTTTGTGTGTTATGTCCGTCCGTCCGCCAAGCTCCACACGACGCTTAAAGGACCGGTTCACCTCTGGGACAACCAGATCTTATTTTATTGTTGTTTGGGACACGATCAACACAATCGTTGCTGTATTTATTATTTTATGTATATATTTTAGTATTTCAGCATGCAACAACTGGTCATATGATGCATTTTGCATCATATGATGCATTAGATTATGCAATATCATGCTACAAAGCATCATATGACCAGTTGTTGCATGCTGAAATACTAAAATATTTAAAAACACAGGATTGTGTTGATCGTGTCCCAAACAACAATAAAATAAGATCTGGTTGTCCCAGAGGTGACCTGGTCCTTTCACCAAATTGGGGGCTGCCCATAAGTCCTACATCTCATTAGTCCTACATCTCATTAGTCCTACTTTGGTTAGAGTTAGGTTTTAGGGTTAGGTTTAGGCATAGTTTTACTGAGGTTAGGGTTAGGTTTAGGTTTAGGCATAGTATTTTCACCAGGTTAACATTCACCACATTCAGACTAATGGGATGTAGGAACAATGAGATGGTTGGACCAATGCCATCATAAAAGGCCACCACTCACTTCACACTGGGTGTCATTTATTTTTTCTTCCTAATTTATGACCAACGTTATGATTTGGTTATGAAAATGGGTCCCAAAGCCATTTGTTGTGAGGCCTTACAGCCCATCTGCCGTGGAGTGTGCAGTGCGGCCTGTCATGCGAGGAGGGGAGGTGTCTCTCCTATCTATTCTGCATCCAGCTTAAGGCAAGACCCAAATTCAGAGCAGGGATGGGACGATATGAACATTTCATATCACGATTATTGCGACAAAAGAAATTTACGATATTATTGCGATAAACAATCTATTATCCTGGGGTGGAACATTTCTCACAACAATTTCTCCAGGGACCTCCAGAAGCAAAGATTTGAGTTAAAAAATGTTCACTCTGAATTTGTTGGGGGGTCCTGATCAACCACTACACCCCCACCCGTTCACTCAGATCAGCCAACCATGGGCACACCAACATAATACGGGGGTGTAAATATCGTCACTGTTGGGAAGAAACCTTGTATCTCCAAGTTTCAAATTTGTATGTTTCTTCACAAAGTAAAGCACTGCTTCATCATGCAAGGCTGTTGCACAACAGTAGTGAAAACTGCAGATCAACAAGCACACAACGACTCGCGAGGCGTTGTGTGCTTGTAGATCGGCTGTTTTCACTAGTTTAAATTTTTAAAATGATAAATACAATACTGGCTTTCAAGCAGTTTCAAGGGGCACACTTGACCCTTCTCAGGATCACACCAAAGGTCCCCAGTCACAGTGGTTGAGAAACACTGACTTAGAACTACAGACTCACTCCCTAGCTTCCGCCGTGGACTGAAGACTCCCCTCTTCAGACTCCACCTAAACCCATAGCACTACTGTAACACTCCCCTTCCCTCAATGACCATGCATGAAGATAGATAGCATTTTTATATTATATTAGAAGTTTTTTACTGATTAGGTGTGTGGTCTACCCATGTTATTGTTTTTCTAGATTGATATTCCAATGCCTTGTTATACTGTTGTTGATGTACTGACATATTATCTTGCTTATTAAAGTGATGTATTACCTGCTTATTCTAAGTCGCTTTGGATTAAAAGCGTCTGCTAAATGCATAAATTGTAAATTGGGTCTTGCCTCAAGCTAGATGCATTATAGATAATACACGGGCATGCCCCTCCTCCTCCTTCCCGGGGGTCTGCTCCGTGTCTCAGCGGCACATCCTCTGGGACAGCTGTATGCTAATGAGCTAGAGAGACCCCCCCCCCACGAGCACGGGCAGCAGGCACAGCGCAGCACGCTGAACAAGGACCCCCTTCTCAGCTCAGGCCAGCCAAAAAAAGGGGAGACGGACGAAAAGGAAACTTGGCAGATTAGCCATTCAGGAAACAAACAAGGACCCGCCGGCACAGACGGGCTGCCCCCGAAATAAAAACAAAAACAAACGGCCAGTGCTGGGGACAAGCGACAGCCAGGGATAATTAAAGACAGAAGAAAAAAAAATGCCTTTTTCTTCTCTTTTTCTGACAACTCTATGAGGAAGTGTATTGGCGGCCAGCTGTCACCATGTTGTCTTATGTCTTCCCCTCCAACAGGGGCGTCACAAGGGGGGGGGAGTGGGACTGAGTTACTAGGGCCCAAGGTGGAGGGGCCTAACCACAACAAATGTAATTCAAAATGCCCTGAAATGGAGTACTCAAACAAGAGAAATCTGTCTGTATATTGTGGTACCCGTTATTGCGACCGTCAGGTTGCAGTTACTATTAAAACCTCCACCGGCTGTCAGTCAGTCAGTCAGTCAGTCAGTCAGTCAGTCAGTCAGTCAGTCAGTCAGTCAGTCTTGCACACACACTCCTTGGCTGCCAAACCACAACCTCCTCCCCTCATCTAGCGCCACCATGAGGCCGATTCTTGCAAAACACATTTTTGGACACTGCTCCTACAAATGTTGCCCTAAAATCACACAAATCGGTACACAGTATGTCTACACTCGTGTCATCAACATGGATTTGTCCCATATAGTGCCACCATCAGGTCGATTTTTTCAAACACATTTTTGTACCTGATGATCTCCCGATTAGGACCTGTTATTTTTTGTGTTTGTGTTATGTTAAGGTAGCCAAACTGCCCCCCAAAAATGGGTGTTTCTATACACATCGTATGCTACAACAAACTTTCAGAACCTCGCTAACATTTTACATCATATGACCAGTTGTAGCATGCTGAAATAGTAAAATATCTAAAAACACAAAAAAATAACTCAGGATTGTGATGATCGTGCCCCAAACAACAATAAAATAAGATCTGGTTGTCCCAGAGGTGAAGTGGTCCTTTAAAACATACAAAAAAAGACAGAGAAATCCGGGACAACATTCCCCCATGTTTACTCGGGAGCTTGAAAGGAAAAAGCAACATGTCTTTTTATCTAGAGAAGAGAATGTCTTTCTCTCTCTCTGATCAAAACGTAGATAACCCCCTGTCGCAGGGTGTTGACTCGTGCTTGGTTTTGGGGGGAAGGAAGAGGGGCAGAACAGTAAGTCAGAGAGATATTCCGATAGCGTCAGGTGGGGAAACGGGGTGCAGCGATAGCGCCCGATGGGAGAGAAGCATCACATCACTGCAGCTGTGGAGGGACTCGAGGCCAGGCTGCAACTGGCAGGTTTAATCCATTCAGGCGTATCGTTAAATTATGCTTTAACTATTGAAAAATAGCAGATATACAAGCAAAAGAAAAACATGATTCTTTTGCAAGTCTTTGAAATACATCTTTTTAAAAAGCAAACATTTGTAACTCAAATATTTGCTTCTGGGGGGGTCCCTGGAAGAAAATATTGTGAGATTGGGGGTCCACGGCCAAATGCATGTAATTTTGGGGGTCCTTGACATGAAAAAAGTTTGAGAACCACTGAAGAATAGGGATTTAGAAGACAATTGTGTCCCAGCGCGGCTGATGGCTAGTCATTGCATTTTTTCTCATTTTCATTTTTTCATTTCATTTGAAATCTGGGGATCATAGCTACAAACTGATATATTGGTTGTGGAGATTGAACAGTTTTGAAGATATGGCTTATAGAATGATGCCATGCTGAAATACTACTTTTGAGATATTCAAGTTCTAAATAAATGTCTAACCTGCAAATGACCTGACGATCTCTCACATTAATTAAAAAAGGTCTTATTTACATGCAGAGTTAAGCTCTGGCGTTTAAGTGAAATATAGCCTAGATATTTTGAGATGCATTTGTGGCTTTTTTCATTTTAGAAAAAATAAATAAAAAAAATCATATTAGCAGTAGTGGAAAAACCCTGCCTTCCGAAATGACTGCCCCTCAGTCACGCTGAGTCACAATTATAGAATCGTGGTAAAAAATAAAAGACTTGCACAACCGTTGCACAAACAGATCTACAAGCTCGCAGTGAGCTTGTATATTTGCTATTTTTCAACAGTTAAAGCATAAAACAACGGTTAAAGCGGTTCGAATCTAAAGCGATGTAGATTTTGCGCGCAGGCCTAAACGGCTTAATCCTGATGCGACGATGACGAAGGACAAGTGTGTGGGGGAGAGGGGGGGGGGGGGGGGGGGGGACTACTGCTATAGCCCTCCCTCCATCCGCTGAGCGTTGCCTGGCAACAAGGCTAGCTCTGGCTGGCCTCTGGGCTGTACAGTGCGCTGCCTCTGGCCTCATCCAGGAGGGACTTCTTCTCTGTTTCACCATCAGAAAACCAAAACCCAACCAATCCTGGCAGCGGCTGTGCCAAGTCTAGCTCGCCTTTTTGGTTAATGAACGCCGCAGAGGTCGCTTAATGAAGGCTTTTATTTCACCAGCATTAGACATGTGTTTATTTATTTTTTTTATCTCATGGAAACATACTTTAACAGTACAACAGAGAGAACCGTTTTGGCGTCCGAACAGAAAAAAAAAAGACAATGATCAACGATGTACCAAGCGAGAATTAGTTTTCCCTCTTTTTTGTTTTATAACGTGAAAAAAAGTACATTACTGGCTCCGCTCCAGCAATTTGAGAGGATGATCTGCCCTAATGCCGCGTGTATTATTACATTTGGCCGCTCGATTCGGCGCTACTAACAATGCCATGAACATCCGGGCACAGCCCCAACAGACTGGAAATGATCACTTTTAAAGGCAGCAGCCAACCTTTAGAGTCCCCCTCTCTCTCTCCCTCTCCCTCTCTCTCTCTCTCTCTCTCTCTCTCTCTCTCTCTCTCTCTTCCCCCCTCTCTCTCTCTCTGTCCCCCTGCTGTAATGGGCCTGCCATCTGTCACCGATGCAGCCGGTGACGATGCGGATTAATTGTTATGCAGGGGGAGACGCGCATTTATACACAACAATTGGATCGTTACTGTTGCAAAACATCCAGAGCTGTGGGCCTGTGTGGGGGGACACTGGGAGCACATCACCAGGGGTCTTCAAACGTTTTCAGGCCAAGGACCCCTTAGCTGAGAGAGAGATGAAGCAGGGACCCCCATATTCCATATGGTTTCATCGTTTGACAGCACAATCATCAGTGTATTTTGTATTCGTGTCAATTGGTGTTTTCAGATGTTTGACCACTTGAACAACAGTCAATACGTAATAAACTTGACCTTTCACTCTGTACTTAGTCTGCTCTTTCCCCCTCAGCACACACCACAGCTATTTGCCAAAAATAGCCGATCTACCGGCTATGTTTGGCTAAAGTTCTCAGAATAGGGACTTTAGGGTTCAAGTGGTTAATATAAAAAAAAAAGTTTCTATGGCACAACGATTTGGAGGACCCAATGCGGTAACTCCGAGGACCCCCTAGTTGAAGACCTTTGCTTTAGACTACGCATCGTTCACGTGGACATGGAATGAAAAAACGAAGCGTTAGAACTGCATCGTGCGATGATGAATCACGCAGCAGTACAGAGTGCATTACGGAACTGTAAAAAAGAAAAAGGACATATAGGACGTTTGGGGGCGGTTGAGGAGGGGAGGGCAGCGAGGGCTTGTTGTATTTTTATGGCGTTGGCCGACAGGTCTGCTCTTGAAGCTTTCTTCTAAAAGGTAATGGAAGAGACAAGCCAAGAGGAGACGGTAAAATCCTTAGTGTCAATTTAACTCAAAAGAGCGGAGCAAATGGACCCTTCAGAGTTGACCTTAAAGCCCAGCGTCCGTATTTTGGGGAAAGCAATAGCTGATAAAATGGCCAATCGACAAGCTCACAACACGGAAGCTTTCCCCACAATAACAGAAAAGACACTAGTACAGAGTAGGGCATTCACCGAATATTCTAATATCAAAGTCACTATTCGACGTGGTTCACCAAAGTCGAATATTCACTTTTTTTTTCCCTTTTTTTTAAAGAAATATCATTTCTTCATGGTTTATAGAGCTTGGCTAGATAGGAAGTCATACTGTAAGAATATGTTGTCAGTGCCCCTGGTGGATGAATTTGTTAATGCGCTATACTGATGTCATGCGTCACGTTTCATCTCCCGGAACTAATCACCAGTGGGGAAAAACAGCGGCCAGCCGCCAAACTCCATGTCATGATGGAGGAAGAGCCAGCTAATGCAACTGTCACTACTAGACCAAGAATTGCTTGTTTTTACTGGATGAAAAAATGTAATATTTCCTGTTGAATATTCGACTATTCGAATACTTTGAGGTATTCAAATTCAATTTTATCATTTTAAAAATGAACTAAACTAGTGAAAACAGACGATCTACAAGCACACAACACCTCGCACCACGAGGCGTTGTGTGCTTGTACATCTGCTGTTTTCACTACTTTTGTGCGACGGCCTTGTACGATGATAGAAAGTGTTCTGACAGGTTGCATCACAGTATGGTTTGGTAACCTGACTGCCCAGGACTGTAGACAGCTGCAGAGGATTGTGAAGAGAGCAGCTAAAATCATCTCAACGAAGGGTTGAAAGTGAAAACATAAGTGAATAGTGAAACATAGGTAAACATGGGCAATGTACGCACTTTTAAACTGTACACTGTTACACTGTATTGTATTGTCGTTGTTGGGACTTGTCTTGTGTGGCCTGCATGGTATGTGGGTCCACACTCTTGTCGGTCACTGTGACCATGTCTTTGTGTGATAAGGCTGAGAGTGCTCCTGGCACAAGCATTTCATTGTATCTGTACTTGTATGGATATGTGTGACAATAAACCTGAACCTGAACCTGATGAAGCAGGGCTTTGCTTCGCGAAAGAACGTACAAATTTGAAACGCGAAGATATGAGGTTTCTGGCCGACCACGCCAATATGGGGCATAAGTGGTTAAATTAACAGTGGGGTTTTGGACTGTGCTTCCTCGCCGTAACAGACGGGAGGGAGAGAGACAAAGTGGGCCGCATTGAGGGATTCCCCCCCGCTAGAACAATGAGGGACTTGTGGAGGCGAAAAAGAGAAGCGACATTCCTGAATATATTGAGGGCGGGCAGGTTGGCATCGCCAACAACACATCGCCACCACAACTCCACTTTACATCAACGCTGTGACACTAAGGGCGGGTACCTCTCTCTCTCTCTCGCTATGTGTGGAGGGGGGGCCCTCGAAAACACTGGAGACCCGGGCTAATAGAAAGCTCCACTATCGACAACAGGGGAGGAGGAGGGCAGGGGCGTCAATTGGGTATGGCAGGGGTATGCATATGCCGCTGCCATACCCTGGGTCCAGGGGGGGAAAATAAAAGTTAGTTTTAAATATAAATCCATGAATGTCTCTTTGTCTATCTGTGCTGGTTGTTATCTACTATTACATTTTTCTTAGAGCCGCATCCCACTTCCAAGGCCATACACGCCCCTTTACATCCACTTCAACTCATAGCTAGCTCCGATGTCGGTAGAAGGCCATACACGCCCCCTTTACATCCACTTCAACTCATAGCTAGCTCCGCTGTCGGTAGAATGCACGGCACAGCCGTCCGCTGATTCGCTAGAGAGCAAGAGAGAGAGAGAGAGAGAGAGAGAGACAGAGTCTCAGGTTACAAGAGGGAAGGGGGGGGCCGCTGCACAGGGGGAGAGAGAGAGAGAGAGAGAGAGAGTGTTGCTAAAATGAAAACATTGAAATAATGAAAATAAAACATTGCCAGGCCTATTACAGTAACAATAATAACACAATTAGGCCAAAACTTTTTTTTTTTTCAAAAAACTTTTTTTTTTCAAAAAAAAAAAAAAATCACAACTTTAAAAAAAAAAAAAAAAAAAAAAAAAAAAAAGCGGGCGTGGACTCTAGATGTGAGCGGCCCGAAGGGCCGCGAACCTCTAGTGTTGTTAAATTACAGTAAAATAACTACAAATGCTAAATTTAACAAATTGGCCACTGTAACAAGGTATCATAATTATATTCTCCCCATCTTGACAAAATGGTATATTCCCAGGTTCCGCAGGTCAGCAGCACAGGTGCAATGCATTATTGTTAATTGCGGCACGTTTACTAACATGCCAAGTTTAGCTGCACTTGAACAACCGTTCCAGGCTGCCATATCCAGCCCAAGAAACCGCACGTGCAAGACACCAGTCAAGTTGCCATACCTTAGCTTTTTCTGAACTGACGCCACTGCTCCACTATCGAGAAAGAAAGAAAGAAAGAAAGAAAGAAAGAAAGAAAGAAAGAAAGAAAGAAAGAAAGAAAGAAAGAAAGAAAACGGAGGGAGTTTTAAAGTTGAAGCATTTGGGTCGTCAGCTATTCTCGCTCGTTGCAGGGGGGGAGGGAGCGACAAAAGTGCTGAGACAATCGAAAAAAGAACACGTTGACCGCGTGAATAAACATGCCTTAAACTAAAGCAATTTAACCAAGTCACAGAGGGCTTTGTGTGATAGGAACAGCTTTAAGCTAACATTTGCCTTGACTATGGCTTCTAATGAGCGTTAGTGGGCAGAAGGGGACATTGTCCCCTTTCTTTCCCTCTGCGTTTTTTTTATTTTTTATTTAATTCCCCTGAAGACCGGAGCAATTCCAACGGCATCCGTTTAAACCCATTTAGGGCCTAGAATTATTGACCGCTTTAACTATTGAAAAATAGCAGATATACAAGCTCACGTCGGTGCCGCGCTGCAAGCTTGTATATCTGCCATTTTTGAAAAACTTGAAAATGTGTGCAAATCTTTGAATATCTCATTTTGAAAGTGAACATGTGTAACTCAAATATTTGCTTCTGGGGGGTCCCCTGATACGAAATATTTTGAGACTGGGGGGCGGCGGCCAAATACATATAATTCTAGGGGTCCTTGACATGAAAGAGTTTGAGAACCACTGACAGAAACATAGGTTTTTCAAAAAAAAAAAAAAAAAAAACTTTAGAAGACACTTATAGAATCGGCTCAAAATCGGGTCAAAAATAAAACGTTCACGATTTTTCAAAAATAGCAGACTTAGAAGCTCGCAGCGCGGCACTCGGTGCCGCGCGAGCTTGTAGGTCTGCTATTTTTTAGTAGTTAAAGCATAAAATAATAATACGCAATAATGCGTATACCCGTTCTGAATGGGTTAAGATTAAAGCTGGGAGGTCTCCGGAGGCCATGATATGGAAACGCCACTTTTAATTAAAAAAAACGCAACACTCCTCTTAATCTTCGGCGCCCCCTCAGCTAGGAGTATCGCACACCAAAGCCTACATATTAATTAGAGGCCTTTAAATGATTTCAAGGGGGCATTTTTGTATTTTTTTTATTCCAGTAACTCCATGTGATCTACACCTACACTCTCACCTCTCCCCCACCTCTCCTAATTAGGATGATTAGTGACAAAACGAGTTAAGTAGCTCATTTTCTAATAAAAAAAAAAACTAAAAACAGATTGGTCACTTACACCTACAGTATGTGTAAAGTAAACTTTTTTTTTTTTTAATTAATATCCAGGGAACTTGTTTTCCAGCATGTGCTTTCAATAATATTGTGCTTTTTAGGATTCTTGCAGAGCCGACTAACAGCAATGTTGAAAAGTGTGGTATGACGTTTACAACAATCTACACTGCTGAAATAGGGACAAGCCAAGATGCACAAAACACAGTTTATTCTACACATTTATTCTATTAGCCATTATTATAGCTTACCTCTTCATTTGATTTGTTTTAATACTTTGTCATACGATAGTGTTGCACAAAAACATCAAGAATAGCTGATGTATAAGCTCAAGATGGGTTGTAGAAGTGTGTTAGATCTGTATATTTCAGCTATGAAAAGTCTGTCCATCACGTCATGTCACACGTTTGCCCCTACTCTTATCTCTGCCACCATTGGCCCTATGAATGCCAAACTTTGCACAAACACTCCTTGGATGGCAAATCACAACCTCCGCCCCTGATTTTTCACATGGCCCTCTTCTAGCTCCACCAATGGGCGGATTTTTGCAAAACACATTTTTGGAAAATGCTCCTACAGATTTTGCCCTAAAATCACGCAAAGCGGTACACAGTATCCCTAAAGTCATGTCATCAACATGGATCTGTCCCATTTCCCATATTCCCTCCTGATTGGCTACCATTGCCTTCAAAAGTTTGTGTTTGCGACGTGGCGGTCGCTTATCTCCTGATTAGGGAGTATTACTGGTATATCTAAAAAAGTTTTATTAACCCATTTAGAACGGGTACACATTTTGTGTATCATTATTTTATGCTTTAACTATTGAAAAATAGCAGATATACAAGCTCACAGCGCGGCACCGAGTGCCGCGCTGCGAGCTCGTAGATCTGCTATTTTTGAAAAGTCGTGAACATTAGAATTTTGACCCGATTCTATAAGTGTCTTTTGAATCCTTCTAATTCTAGGCCTAAATGGGTTAAATCAATTAGTTTGTTGCAGCCCTATGATATACACAGACTTTACTTCACATAGAAAGTCTATTTATGGTTCCTCTGGTGTGTTAGGAAGGGGTTGTACTGTACTGTACTGTACTTGGTGCCGTCTCCTAGGGACATCTCTCCCGCCTTCAGAACAAGCACCAGAGAATTCGGGCTGGTAAACATGCACTGCCAGGGAGGGCTGCTGCTGCCTGTCAGACCGTAACAAAGCAATAACAGCGGCCTAAAAAACGTATTTATACAAAAGGGATTGTGTAGGACTCGTGTGGTTGAAGAGCGGTGATGGCTGGGAGGGGGTGGGGGGGCTCTTATCATCTATGGGGGCTGGCAGGAGACCACAAAATGTTAGTGTTTGACTCGGGAGTAATAACAGTCTGAGAACAGCCCAAGTTGCTGGATTAAGAACATTATAATATGTCCCGTGTATCATTACACCCAAAACCGTGGAAAAGTACCAGGCAGGGGTTTGGGGTTAGGATGATTATACCCAGGCTACCAGATGCAAAGGCTCTCCCTCGTCTGTCTCTCGGTTGGCATCTTGAAACCAGACTTAGGCCTGAACACATTATGACGCAATATTTTATGCTTTAAGTATAAAAAAATAGCAGATATACAAGCTCACAGCGCGGCACCGAGTGCCGCGCTGCGAGCTTGTAGATCTGCTATTTTTGAAAAATCGTGAAAATTAGAATTTTGACCCGATTCTATAAGTGTCTTTTGAATCCTTCTAAGATTTTTGGAAAAAACCTATGTTTCTATGTCAGCAATCTGGCCAGCCATCGTCAAAGAAAAGGTCCTTTTCACTTAACCTGAGGTCAGTTAGTCTGTTCTTGAGAGACTACTATGTCAGTGGTTCTCAAACCTTTTCATGTGAAGGACCCCCAAAATGATATTTATTTGGCCACTGACCCGCATCTCAAAATATTTAGTTCCAGGGAGGGACCACCCAGAAGCAAAATTTGAGTTACAACCGTTCGCTTTGAAAATACATATATTCAAAGATTTGCACACATTTTCATGACTTTTTCAAAAATAGCAGATCTACAAGCTCGCAGCGCGGCACTCGGTGCCGCGCTGTGAGCTTGTATATCTGCTATTTTTCACTGGTTAAAGCAGTCAATAATTCTAGGCCTAAATGGGTTAAGGGTTTCTGCTTTTTTGATTAGACAAAATTACATTTAGCTGTTGTCAAGCAGAAACCCCTTATCTCCATATAGAGGGTATGCACGTGACATCATCATCGTACCCGGAAGTTATGCGGGAACGCCTACTTGAGTGGCAAAAACACTACTTTGTGGCCTTGGCAGCCCATACATCCAAACAGAAAAGTCCTATCTGATTGCATTAAACGATGTCAAACGACATTACGAACGACGTTAAACTTTTTTTTGTAAATTAACGCACTACTAAATATCATACCACAGAATGATGAACCCTAACCCTAACCCTTATTACAATTTTTGAGTTTGCAGATTTTCTTTTAAAAAATGATAAAGGTCTGAACCATGACAAGGGTGTAAGCTATCAAACAGTTTTGAAATCTTGTTTCTAGCTGCTACAGAGGCTGAGATATAAATGTTTTAGTAGACGTTGACACCTCTGTGAAGTTTTCCATAAAATCTCAGGTTTTAGGGGTATTTTTCCAATCGGCCATAGGTTTTTAAAGTTGTACTATGTAACTTTTTTTATAAAACAAATCTTAAAATTCTCCTAACTATTAAATCACAAAAGTTTTAGAAGATCCGCGCCGTGAATTTCAGCCTGTAAAGCCTTCTCTGTATGTAAACTGAGATCCTTGCCGTGGACCGGATCTCGCGCCAAAATTGCGTCATCACACTACCGGCCAATCACAGCGAGGGTTATACAACTGCCGGCCAATCACAGCGCATCTTGAAGTGGGGTCGCTATGGCAGCCATATTTGTTGTCGCCCGTTTGTACCATCCCTTCTCTAGGTAATTTCGCCTACCAGGCAGGGTGAAGGAGTCCGTATCTCTGGAATTACTGAACGCACAGGAACAAGGGACCCCTTAAAAGATAGATCTCAGCGAGGTGGAGGCAGACGCGGGGGTCTGAAGGTACGAAAAACGTCCGAAAGACGCGGACGCGACCGCGGTTTGCTATAGGGCTAATGACCACTAGTTGGGCATCTTACACAGTATGGCTTTAAGGCTTTTTTCCAGGCGGACTTAGGTCTAAATGGGTTAAAGGAGCTGTAGTCAACTTTTTCTTGAAAAACGGATGCTAAAATAAAAATAATGTTTCGAAAATATTTTATAACAAAATAAGCTTCATATATGTGTTTCTATTCAAAAATGGCCACAAAAAGCGTAAAATAATGATACAATAATCATCTTGGCCATTGTCAAACCGACACTTTGTTTACATTCTAGTCTATAGACTAGGATGGAAACAAAGTGTCGGCCCTACAATGAAAAGGTTGACTATAGCTCCTTTAACTTATTATTATTATTCATTTTTTCAAGTAGGAAACAAAAAAAAATGAGGGTACCCATAAAAACCCCAACACGGGTCCAGAGCCACTGTTTGGGAACCCACTGCTCTCCAGTCTCTCTACAGCTGGCCAGAGATGCAGAGCATCAGAGCAATCTGGCCACGAGGCCCTCCGTCAGGCCCCCTGGGGGTCTCCTCCGCTAGACGCTCCCACACTCATCACTAATTAAACAGGCTGGGTCAGACCACCTCAGCACTTCATCGGCCGTCTGCAGCCAGCCAGGCAGACGGCACGCTGCTAGGGATAGGACGATATACAATGTTATCGTTTATCGCGATAAAAAACACTCATGATAATCGTATCATAGAGATTTAACTCATCGTGATATCGTCCTCCGTCATGCACTACTAGGATCAATTCACCTTTTATTTGCCGAGCTGCATATCCGGTACCACTTAAACCCTCTATTGGTAAAACGTACTTAATAATATTGTCGTTGTCGGCTGGAAACCTCGTATCTCCAAGTTTCAAATAATGTGTATGTTCTTTCGCAAAGTAAAGCCCTGCTTCATCATTCAAGGCAGTCGCACAACGGTGCGAGGCGGTGTGTGCTTGTAGATCGGCTGTTCTCACTAGTTTAAAACATTTTTAAAATGATATGTGCGAAACGAACGGTTTTGGACATACAAGGTTTTCACCCGACAACGACAATATACATACTTGATACAGTCTTCTTTTCACTCTCTACCAAATCTCCAAAGCCGATCTACAAGCTCACAACGCGTCGTGACGCGTTGTGAGCTTGTAGATCGGCTATTTTTTGGCAATTGTTCCGCCCCAGGATAATGGATGTTGGGGATATTTTGATTATCGCGATAATATCGTAAATCACGATTTTGTTGGTCACAACAATCGTGATACGAAATGTTCATATCGTCCCATCCCTACATGCTGCTGCTGATGTTGTTGTTGTGATGAAGACCACAGCCTGAGCAAACGTAGAGAGCTGAAGCGTAAAGAGTAAAAAATATGTGAACATCAATAGTCAGCAGCGTTGATACTCCATCTCTCTCTCTCCCTCTCCCTCTCTCTCTCTCTCTCTCTCTCTCTCTCCCCCTCTCTCTCTCCCTCTCCCTCTCTCTCTCAGGAGAATGCAAAGCCGTCCCCACAAGGTTGAAGACAATTGTTTTATTGCTCGTTAGTCACAGCCCAGTAACGTTTGGATATGCTGTATCAAGTTAGTAAGTACGGGGGGGGGTGGGGGGGGGGGGGGGGGGGGGGAGCTTCTGATTACTTCGCGATTTGTGTTTCCTGATGGTGCGTTCAAACCTGGATAGCTCGAGCGCCGCGATTACATACAAAGTGAATGCAAAGACGAGACGACGCGAGCGGTCGCCTCGGTATCTTCGCCCCCCAGTTGGAAAAATTCAAGTGAAGCGACCTTCGCTTCCCCCCCCAGACTCCACCCAGCCGTCCCGACAGCCAATCAGCGTCGATGTTGTCCAGAGGCGTTTGGTTTCTCCCTTTTTTCGCCTTGATTCTGACGTGACAATTTTTTTTGCAACGCTGAACAGCGCGACCAAGTTAAGCGACTAGAAACAAATATATCTCTCCAGGCATGAATGCACCATAAGAATCGTCCGTATCCTAATCTTCTAACACGGACAGAAAACATGAGCCGTGCAGCTTCGAGAGAGAGAGACAGACGGGACAGACAGACAGAAAGTCAGAATTTTAATCATAGACTGTAAAGAAATATATATGGACAGTGGAAAGCCATTGGTTTCTATGCTGCGCAAATGAAGCCGTTTCATGGTTGCCGCCATCATTGTAGAAATCAACGTTGATTGGTAGAAATGGTACCATCTCGAATGCTATTGGCTGCCAACGGTCACGTGAAACCGCAGGGATACATGGGACATTGTCTTGAGCTTGCCGAAAATAAAGCACAAGAAGAAGAATCATCACAAGCCTATGATCACAAGCCCCTCCTACAGCATACCCTGCTAACCCTAACCCTAACCCAAATATAACATAAATTGGACAATATGTTCACAAAACGAAAATCATGGTGATTGAAACGAGGCTTTAAACTAGCGACAGGAACCATAAAGTATTGATGACAATACTTCGGGGGAAATGAATGGAATCCTATGGAGAACATGTTGCTTCTGGTACCAGAACAGCGCAACTAGCGGTCATTTATCATAAGGACTTTCAGTTCCGTGTTGCTTCATTTTAAATCGGGACAACTAAACCCCTGGTTTTAATAGACTGCATACCACACCGTCCTTGAGAAAATAACAACAACCTACTGGTTACAGGTAAACGTTGACAGTCAGTGTGGAGCGACGCTTGTAATCATATCCAACCCTGGGGTCTGGGGGTGGGATATGATTACACACATCCAGCAACACACAGAGAGAAAGAGTGTGCAATTAAAAGTTAAGGAACTTTCTAGGACTGCATTCCATTAGATATCTTTGCCTTCCATCTGCATCAGGGAATAAACAGCGACGGGGGAAAAAAAGTAGAAGTAAAAGTATTGGAAATTGGACATACAGTACTGAAGTAAAGTACAAATAGGCCTACCTCAACATTCTACTTTAGTATAGTACTTAGTAGCACTAGTAAGTAAATGTATGTTATTTTACACCGCTGGGAATATCGAGCACACAAGCTTGCTCACTGAGAACAGTTTCTCCAAACCCCCTCACCCCATGTCATTCTCTTTCTCGCTGATGACTCAAATCAAGGTGAAATCTCACCAAAACTAAGCTGAGACATATCTAAATAGTATGCATTGACGTGACAAATCCCTTTAGGCTTTTAGAGTTTGAGTAATAGTTTGGTTTCTTTCATTTAGATTCTCTAACATTGCTTACTGCTGGTTGGAGGATATTGTAGGTGGATCCTTCCCATTCGACAAGGTGCAATCGGTACCACAGTTTAGCCCCTCTTATTAGGCTTAATGTGAACGTAATG